>NC_064811.1:66467959-66767959 GCF_023721935.1 Panthera uncia | reverse complement strand
CCATCTCCAAATGCAGACACACTGGGGATTAAGACTTCAACACAAGAGTTTGGGGAGACACACATTCGGTCCATAACAGTTATACTTATGGGTCCCAAGAGAAAAGGTACATCATACCATGGGGTTGGGGGGTAGGGAGGGTCGCAAGGAAAGCCCTGGAGTCTGTCAGGAGGCAGAGCTCGTAAGGAGAAAACATGAACAAGAGCCTTTTGTAGTTTCCCCGGGAAGGAACAGGTGAGGCAGGGTAAGCAGGTTTAGGATTGGTTAGTTTCAGTAACTTCAGTGATTTCTGGGGTGTAAGTGCTGTCCCTAGTTGTCCGGTACCTGGTCTGGGTGATAAGGGCCAGTGGACACAGCCTGGAGTATGAGAGGGTATGGGCTCTGGATCGACCGATTTGCATATGAGAGGTACGTCACTTACCGTCACTTACCGTCTCTGGGAAGTGGCTAGCCCTGGGAGAGGTCATAGCATCAAATACAGAAATGTGGCTACTACCCATGTCAAAGTTTGGCCCACTTTTTAATGTTCTTATTCAGGCTAAAGAACAACAGCCTTTATATTGTTGTGTCTTATAAATTATGCAATCTTAACTTTAATTTGCATATATTTGAAACATACTTTCTCATCACCAAATACCACACGTATATCCCAAATTTGCTTTATTTTAACGTGTTGATGTGTTAGCTAGATATTGCTGTATACCAAGTTACCCCAAAACCAGTGCTTGAAAACGACAAACACTTGTCACGGTATCTGTGGTCAGGACTTCAGGTACAGGTTAGCTAGGTGGTTCTGGATCAGGTTCTCTCACAAAGCTATAATCGAAGTGTCAGCCAGGGTCTCAGTCTTCTTGAGGCTGGACGGGAAAGAATCTGCCTCAAAGCTCACGCATGTGATTGCCAGCAAGCCTCAGTTCCTTGCCACATGACCTCTCCACAGAGCTGCCACAGGACAGGGAAGCTGGCTTCCTGCAGTACAAGTAATCCGTGGGAGAGCAAGGAGAAACAGCCAAGAAGCCACAGTCTTTTTACAACCTAATCTCAGAAGTGATATCCCATAATTTCTGCCATATTTTGTCATTAGAAGTGAGTCATTATCCTAGGTCCAGCTCAAACCCAGGAGGAAGGAACTATTCCAGGGCACGAGTACCAAAAGCAGGATCACTGAGGGTCACCCCCAAGGCTGCATATCACAATTGAGAACTATGCTCCAATAGAACTGCTTTTCTTTGTAAATCTTTGCATTTTATTTTTGGAGTTTAAAAACATTTTTTTCTAAGAAGGGGTCCAAAGGCTTCTCTAGCTGTAGGTAGCACCAATAGGTTAGGAGTCCCTGCTTTTGCACCAGATAGATCTGGATTCAAACATTGCTTCACCCACCAGCCATGTGGACCCTGAGCAATCACTTGGCCTTCCTGAACACTGGTAGCTCCAACAATAAAATGGAGACAGTAACAGCATGTGTCCCAGACCTATTGCAGGGATTAAATGAGACTGAGGGATGCCTGGGTGGTGCAGTTGGTTAAAACTTCAACTTCAGCTCGGGTCATGATTTCACAATTCATAGGTTCGAGCCATCGGTAGGACTCTGTGCTGACAGCTCAGATCTGCTTTGGATTCTGTGTCTCCCTCTCTCTCTCTGCCCCTTCCCTGCTCATGCTCTGTCTCTGTGTCTCTCTCGCTCTCTCTCAAAAATAAACATTAAAAAAAGATTTATTTTAAACATTCTGCCAGATTATATCAAACATCCAATAAATAGTAGCTTTTATCAATATAGAAAAGAATGTGCCTGAATTTCACATATCTGCCTAGTTTTCTATTTCACATAATTACAAAGCCCAGGGATCATGTTTATTAATGGTTGGGTTCCACTCTTTTCCCCTGTTGTATACCTTAAATATCTTAAGGAATGTATGTCATGAAGCCCAATTTGTCTGTGCCTGCTTCCTCACAAAAAGTACCATATAAATAGTATTATTGTAACCAGAAGTATCATCACAAACAATGACAGCATAAGAACCAAATGCTGGGCCAAGTTCATCCACAGGGAGGGTATACATAACTCAAGAAGTCACAAAGAACTGACAGAATCTCAACCCCGGCAATTTGCATTTTCAATCAATAAAACACCTGCGATGCAAGACAACCAATAAATAGTGGAAGGTGAATTGGGGGAAGATCAACCCCCTTTCAGTCTTTCCAACTAGGTGTCCCTTCTTGCCAATGCAGTTGAAAAAGGAAGAGGCAGGAAGGGACTGGGGCTACCCCGTTACCGTTTTGTGATTCTTTTAACAGAGGGGATGCGTTACTTAGGAATCCAGTAACAAATCAGAAACGATGTGGGAACCCAAGAGTCAAGAATGGCTTGCTGCCTACATTTGTTTGTTCCTGAGAGTCTGGAAATCAGAAAGATGGGATTTGCAACAGCAGGGCTCAGCTCTTAACCTGCAGCCTGGGCACAGCTAGTAGAAATTGCTGATTCAACCAACCTCATGAGAGAAAGCGTCATGCTCCATTTGGTGTCCCTCACCTGGTGCGGCCATGATTTACAGCGTGCACGAACACACACACACACACACACACACACACACACCCCGGACAAGTATGTTAACAAAGAGGGGCAGCACCTGTCCCACGGAGAAATAAGCACATTAGTATGTTAGTTTTGATTTCTCAGAAACAAGGGAAACCGAAACACTTTGTTTCCCTCACTCCCTACCCCTCCCTGCTACTCACTCTCGGTTCCCACGCACAGTTTTTATTTTTTTTCAATATATAAAATTTATTGTCAAATTGGTTTCCATACAACACCCAGTGCTCATCCCAAAAGGTGCCCTCCTCAATACCCACCACCCACCCTCCCCTCCCTCCCATCCCCCATCGACCCTGTTTATTCTCAGTTTTTAAGAGTCTCTTATGCTTTGGCTCTCTCCCACTCTAACCTCTTTTTTTTTTCCCTTCCCCTCCCCCATGGGTTTCTGTTAAGTTTCTCAGTTTTTAAAAACCCAGTGTACCATGGGGCTCCTAGGTGGCTCAGTTGGCTAAGAGTCTGACTTCCACTCAGGTCATGATTTTGGGTTTTGTGGGTTCGAGCCCCATGTCAGGCTCTGTGCTGACAGCTGAGCCTGGAGCCTGCTTCGGATTCTGTGTCTCCCTCTCTCTCTCTCTCTGCCCCTCCCCCACTCCTGCTTGCTTGCTCGCGCGCTCTCTCTCTCAAAAATAAATAAACATTAAAAACCTAGTGTGCCAGAGAATTGGATTGAAATATCTTGATTAGCACCAGGATTAAAGTTAAGCCCCTTAGGCAAAGGGTATGTGGGCTATCCCTGTATTGTTTGTTACAACTGCATGTGAATCTACAATTCGTTCAAAATAAAAAGTGCAATTTTAAAAATCAAGCTACTCAGAATGTACTATGACAGGAAGAAAGAAAGAACAACCCCACTACTCCAAAAAAAGAAACAAACAACAAAAAACCCAAAAACAAACTCATTCTGAGAATCCACTTTTTGGTTTTTTTATTAAGATGAACTTCCCCATCAAGCTATACTTATCTAGATGCCATTCTGTGCCTACTGGAAGATGGTATAACAGAAAATAATACCTGTTCCTTTTTTCTCCTTTCCCGTTGCCAACTGACAAGTTTCCTAATAGCAACTGAGAGAGTGTCTCTAGTAATATAAACAAGAACCGGTAAGACTTTTTGCTCCAGAGAGAATAGAGGAGGGGGCCCGGAGAGAGAGAGGTAGATACACTTTTCACGATAGATACTTTCAGACTTTTGAATTTTATATCATGTGTACACGTTGCCCAGCCCAAAACATTATTCCTCAAATTTTACATATCCCTTAAAAGTCTAGCACGAACATAACCTTCTCTGTGAGTGTTTCTCATCCAAGCAGTTTGAATGCACCATTCTCTCCTGTGTGTTACAGTGCACAATGATTCCCAACCCTGACTGCCAGTTGAAAACGCTAAGAGCTTTTTAAAAAGAATGTCCATACTCAGGCCCCTCCTCAAACAACTGAATGAGCATCTGCGAGGGGAGGAGACTAACAGGGACTTTTTTTTTTTTTTTTTTTTACTCCCCAGGTAGTGTTAAATATGTACTCAGGACTAAGAACTTCTGCCCTGGCACTTTATGGAGCCAAGACTCCAGCACTCACCCTGAAAGTAAACACTGAATAATTGATTGCAAAAATTAAAAAAAAAAAAAACACTTTCCCATGTTTTATCTCATTTTGTGTGCAAAACCGACCTGTGAACTGGGCGTCATTGCCCCATGCTCAGAAAAGAAAGGGAGTGTCAAAGTGCTAGAAGTCACAAAGGGTGCCTTTGCGCTTCTTGGTTCTATACTTGGTTTGACCATCTCCCCTGAGTTTAAAACTGGATTCTGTGTTCCCCGCCCATATCCTAACGAGACACCTTGTGCACAGGTGGTGTTCAACCGTGAGTTATCAACACAATAAAAACTGAGTGTCTCTCAGTCACCCAGAGCTCCATAGGGCAGTTTGCCAAATGTCCTCCAGGCAGCGTTCCCAGATGGTAATTTATCTCCTTGTATGTCTAACCCCTTGTTTGCCCCTATCCACATCACCTCAGTTGCTTGCTCAAAATGCAGATTCCTGGGCCCCAGGGTTTACAGTCTCAGGATCTCTGGAGATGACATTCAGGACTATCTGTGTGTGTGGTAAAATATACATAACATAAAGTTCACCATCTTCATCATTTTCAATTGTACACTTCAGTGGCATTAAGTTCACATTGTTGTGCAGCCGGCTTCACTCTACAGATCTCTAAGACTTTTTCCATCTTTCCAAACTGAAACTCTGCACCCATCAAACAATAACTCCGCATTCTTTTCTCCCCCAGCCATTGGCAACTTTCATTCTTTCCGTCATTATGAACTTAACCACATATAACCACATTAGACACCTCATATAAGTGCCATCACCCAGCATTTGTCTTTTTGTGACTAGATTCATTTAGCATAATGTCTTCAAGGTTCATCCACATTGTATCATATGACAGGATTTCCTTATTTTTTAAGACTAAAAAATATTTCATTTTATATATATGCCATATTTTTTTAATGCTTTCTTCCATCAAAGGACATCTAGGTTGCTTTCACTTCTTGGCTATTGTGAATAGTCTACGAGGAATATGGATGTGCAAATATCTCTTTGAGATACTGTTTTCAGGGTTTTTTTAATATATACATACCCAGAAGTGGGATTGTTGGATCATATTGTAATTCTATTTTTAAGTGTTTAAGGAAATTCCATGCTGTTTTCGAAAATGGTTGCACCAATTTACATTCCCACCAATAGTGTGCAAGGGTTCCAATTTCTCCACATCCTTGCTATTTTCTTTCTTTCTTTTCTTTTCTTTTTTTTTTTCTTTTATTTTTTTTTTCAATGAAGTGATATGGGACATCCTGTTAGATGTGAAGCGATATTTCATTGTGGTTTATATTTGCATTTCCCTGATGATTAATGATGTTGAGCATCTTTTGATATATTTGTTGCCCTTCTTTGAAGAAATGTCTATTTAGGTCCTTCATCCATTTTTTAATTGGGTTGTTTGGCTTTTGTTGTCGAGCTGTAGGAATATATCCTGGATATTACCCTTTTAACAGATATATAATTTGTAAATATTTTCTCCTAATTCTATATATTGCCTTTTTACTCTGTTGATTGTTTCTTTTGCTGCACAGAAGTTTTGAAGTTTGATATATTCACATTTGCCTACTTTTACGTTTATTGACTGCTTTGGCACAGTGATTCCCAAAAAATCACTCCAGAATACAGCATTATAATGTATCACATGTTTTCTTCCAGGTGCTTTATAGTTTCAGGTCTTTCATTTTGAGTTAAATTTTAGTTAAGTTTTGCATATGATGGGTCCAACTTCATTTTTTTGCGTGTGGATATCCAGTTTTCCCAGAACCATTTAGTGAAGAGACTATCCTTTCCCCATTGTGATGTCTTGACACTTGTGTTGAAGATAAGTTAACTGCATAAGTAAGAGTTTATTTCTCGGCTCTGTATTCGGTTTTACTGGTCTATATCTCTGTGTTTATGCCAGTCCCATATTGTTTTGCTTACTGTAGATTTCTAATATGTTTAGAAATCAGAAAGTACAAGGCCTACAGCTTTATTTTTCTTTTTCAACATTGTCTCAGCTATTCAGGGTGCTTTGGAATTCCATATGAATTTTAAGATAGATTTTCCTATTTTCCAAAAAAAAAATGTCATTGAAATGGATTTTTATAGGGATAGCATTGAATCTGTGGATCACTTTCAGTAGTATTAACATTTTAACAATATTCAGTCTTCTGATCCATGAACATGGGATGTCTTTCCATTTATTTGTATGTTTTTAAATTTCTTTCAGCAATGTTTTGTAGTTTTCAATGTACAAGTTCTTTGACTCTTTGGTTAAGTTTATTTCTGAGTATTTTATTACTTTTAATGCCATTTACAATAGTATCATTTTCTTAATGTCCTTTCCAGGTTATTCATTGTTAGTATATAGAAATGCAACTAATTTTTGCATGTGAACATTGTATCCTCCAACTTTGCTGAATTAGCTTCTCAGATCTAACAGTTTTTTGGTGGTGTCTTTATGGTTTTCTACATATAAGATTATGTCATCTTGAATAGGATGATTTTACTTCTTCCTTTCCAATTTTAATGCCTTTAATTCTTTCTCTTGCCTGATTGCTCTGACATATAGTACTATGTTGAACAGAAGTGGTGATAGTGGGCATCCTTGCCTTGTTCCTGAAAGCTTTCAGTTTTTCACCATTGAGTATAATGTTAGCTATGGAATTTTCACATATAGCCTTCATTATGTTCAGGTTATTTCCTTCTAATATTAATTTTTTGAGTAAATGAAAGAGTATTGAATTTTGTCAAATATTTTTCTGCATCAATTGAAGTGAACATGTGGGGGTTTTTCCCTCGTTCTGCTAATATGGTATATTACCTTGATGGATTTGTGTGTTAAACCATCCTTGCATTCCAGAGATAAATCCCCCTTGGTCATAGTAGAAAATCCTTTTAATGTGTTATTGAATTCAGTTTGCTAGTACAGTAAAACCTTGGTTTGAGAGCATAATTCATTCTGGAAACATCCTTGTAATCCAAAGTACTCGTATATCAAAGCAAAGTTCAAGAACCATTGGCTCAGTTGTGATCATGTGACATTCAGCATCACATGCTATTTGTATTGCAAGACATTGCTCATTTATCAAGTTGAAATTTATTAGAAATGTTTGCTCAGGGCCCCTGGATGGCTCAGTTGTTAAACATCTGTCTTTGGCTCAGGTCATGATCTTGTGGTTCTTGGGTTTGAGCCCCATATCAGGCTCTCTGCTGTCAGCACAGAGCCCACTTCAGATCCTCTGTCCCCCTCTCTCTCTGCCCCTACCCTGCTCATGCTCACACTCTCTCTCTTGCTCCCTTTCTCTCTTGCTCTCAAAAATAAGTAAATAAGCTTAAAATTTTTTATAAAAAAGAAACATTTGCTTATCTTATGGAACACTCGCAGCGCAAGTTATTCACAATCCAAGTTTTTAGTGTATTTTGTTGAAGGTTTTTACATCAGTAGTCATCAGGGATATTGGCCTGAGTTTCTTTTAGTATTTCGTCTGATTTTAATCTCAAGGTAATGCTGGACTCATAAAATGAATTTGGACATGTTCCCTTTTCTTTAATTTTTGAGAATAATTTGAGAAAGATTGGTGTTAATTCTTCTTTAAATATTTGGTAGAATTCTCCAATGCAGCCAGTTAGTCCTGGGTTTTTCTTTGTTGGGAGGTTTTTTGGGTTTTTTTTAAGATTTTTTAAAATGTTTATTTATTTTTGAGAGAGAGAGAGTGTGAGTGGGAGAGGAGCAGAGAGAGAGGGAGACACAGAATCTGAAGCAGGCTCCAGGCTCTGAGCTGTCAGCACAGAGCCTGATGCGGGGCTCGAACTCACAAACCATGAGATCATGACGTAAGCTGAAGTCGGATGTTTACCGACTGAGCCACCCAGGCACCCCCAGGAGGTTTTTGATTACTGATTCAAAACCCTTAGTAATTATAGATTTATTCAGATTTTTAAACTCTTCTTGACTCAGTCTTGGTAGGTTGTATGTTGGCAGGAAATCATCCATTTCTTTTAGGTTATCAAATTTGTTAGCATATAATTGTTGATAGGAGTCTCAGTCTCTTATGATCCTTTTTATTTCTGTGGTATCAGTTATAATGCCTCCTCTTTTGTTTCTGATTTTTGTTATTTGAGTCTTCTTTCTTTTTTTTCTTAGTTTAGTTAAGGGTTTGTCAATTTTATTGATCTTTAAAAAAACCTCTTAATTTTGTTTATTTTTTTCTATTGTTTTTCTACTCTCTATTTTGTCTATTTCTGCTCTAATCTTTATTATTCCTTCCTTTAGGTAACTTTGACTTAGTTTATTCTTTCTCTAGTTTCTTGAAGTGTAAATAAAGTTAGGTTATTGTTTTGAGATCTTTTTTTTTTAATACAGGCATTTTTCACTGTACAACTTATCTCTTAGCTGTGTTTTGCTACAACCCACAAGTCTTGGTACGTTGTGCTTTTGTTTTCATTTCTCTCAAAATATTTTCTAATTTCCCTTGTGATTTATTCTCTGACTCACTGGTTCAAGAGCTAACTTCCTAATTTGAGGAGGTGGGGAGATGTTTCTATCTCAACGATTTGAAGGCCAGGGGCAAAGTAGGGCAGAGCTCTCCTTATGCACAGCATGGACTTGGAAGACCCAGCCTGTGAGATGCCCAGTTTGGAGAAGGGTCATCAGAACCAGCTGTGGAGACCATGGTGCTTGAGCATCTTGATCACCATCTCCACTTGAGGCTTGTGTCTATTTGTGGTTCTGTGCAGACAGAACTTTGGTTTGTGGTGCAGTGACTATCCCCAGAGCATAGCACAGATGTATCTGTACCTAATCTTGTCCCCAAGCTCAGAGAGAACTAGCCCCAGGCAGAGAGACAGTCCATTTGGTCTCCTTATTACTTCCTCTACCTACCCCTTCTTTGGAAACCACTGCTCCCTTTTCTTCCCTCTACTCTCTTCCCTCATTCAAAGGCGGGGCGGGGGGGGGGGGTGGAGAAAGAGGAAATAATATACCACGTGATTTATATGTATTATCTCATTGAAGCCTCACTAAGTATTACTATCCCCATGTTACAGTTGAGAGAACGAAGGATCAGTTAAGTAACTTGCTCAATCAATGTTAAATAAATAGACAGTTAATAAGAGGAAGAGATTGGGGGTGCCTGGGTGGCTCAGTCAGTTGAGCATCCAACTCTTGATTTTGGTTCAAGTCATGATCTCATGGTTTGTGAGTTTGAGCCCCTATTAGTGCAGAGCTGCTTGGATTCTCTCTCTCTCCCTCTTCTCTGCCTCTCTCTGTCTCTCAAAAAATAAAATAAATGCATTTTAAAAAAGAGGAAGAAATTGGACCTTGAAATAAGTCCTTCTGGATCTAACACCCAGACTCTTCCCATTGTAGCTAACTTCCCATTCATTCAACAAATACCCACTAGGTACTTGCCCTATGTAGCTCAGGGAGCTACAAAGGAAAACAAAATATGGTCCTGGAATCCAAGGAAACCACTGCTAATAGAGAGGACAGATACCAGACCTGTAATTACAAATGCTTTTCTCTTAAGTGTTAAAGAGTTGTAAATACTACGGGAGCACAGAGAAGCAGGGATTCTAGGTTACAAGTAGAGAGAAATTGCACATTTAGGGCAGGATTTCACTAGGAAAAAAAAAGAGAAGGAAGAAGGACATTTGGGTGGTTTAAAAACATAAATGCCAGATAGGAAATATCTCAGGCTCTGCAGGCTAGACAATCTCTGTTGTAGCCACTCAACTCTGCCACTGTAGCACAAAAGCAGACACAGACAAAAGTAAATGAATAAGCATGGCTGTGCTCTGAGAAAACTTAATTTACAAAAACAAGAAGGCAGATGGATTTTGCCTGGAGGCCATAGATTGCAGACCCCCGAAAAATCAAAAGTGATTAAAGCAGGGAAGTAATCACATTTTCACTCTCAAAAGATCACTCTGGACAATGTAGTGGAAAGAGTTTATGTCTTCCCTATTCTTTCTTCAGAATAGCTCAGAGAAATGTGCACTACAGTGGGCCACAGGCTTTGGATTTTTTTAAATGAGGAGAGTAATGGGTTAGGAAATTTTCACACAACTTTCTCACTCCCTCGTTCTACTCATCTTCCCAATTCCATTTCATCCTATGTATTTTTTTAAGTTATTATTTATTTATTTTTGAGAGAGCAAGGGAGGGGCAGAGAGAGAGAAGGAGTGAGAGAATCCCAAGCAGGCTCCTTGCTGTCAGCTCAGAGCCCAGTGCAGGTCTAAATCTCACAAACTGTGAGATCACGACCTGAGCTGAAACCGAGTCAGACCCCTAACCGACTAAGCCACCCAGCGCCCCTCCTCCTGTGTATTTTTATCTGTCCCCCTTTTGGGTATAAATTTGCCAGATTTAGCAAATAAAAACAGAGGACATCCAGTCCAATTTAGGTTTCAGGTAAATAATAAAATATTTTTTACTCTAAGTATGTCTCATGCAATATTTTGGACATACTTGTGCTAAAAATGTGTTCATTATTTATCTGAAATTCACATTTAACAAGGCTTCGTGTATCTCATCTGGCAATGCTACCTGGGGGCACCTTTGTTACCCACAACGGCTCCACCTCTTGGTGGCTGCTGAGCTGAAAGACAGAACCAAGTCAAAGAATAGGAAAAGGAAGGGTTTTATTTGTAACAAGTAAAGGAGATACTGGGAATATTTCCCAAAGCAGTGTCTCCCTGAACAACAAAATTAGGGAAGTTTTAAGCTAAGGGCGCATACATGTTCATGAAGGGGCTTGAGCAGTGGGGAATTCAGCACGGAATTGGGGCAAAAGTGGTCTTAAGGAGATGGAGTCCAAGCTGAAGTCACGAGCGCTCGGAAGGGTCAGCATCATCAATTCTCTGCTTTTAGTTGGTCTAGTATATAAGTTTTCAAATGGGTTTAGATCCTACAAAGAGGGCTTAAGAATGTGTGTCAGGCCGATCTTTGAACCAACACAGAATTTTATCACCGATTTTTTTGTCCCTGATACGATTAGATTATCTCCTATTCTTATATTCTTTCACAAGATGGCTGGAGGCCTAAATGATTTTTTCTTATGTCAAGAAAGCTATGTGTTGTCTTTCTTTTTCTGGGGACCTTTCATTCTTTCTGCCTACACCTTCAGTCTGAGTTGCTCCGAATTTTAACAGAAGAGAATGGGGATCAGGGCTAGATTGGGTTGTGAGTGACAGGTATGTGGGCAGCAGCTACACGCAGGTAGGGCCCTGGAGTGAGGCCTAGTACAGAGAGTATCAAGGTAGATTCCAGCCCAGTCCAGAGGTTGAGGGAAGGAGGATGCTGTTGAGAGGTTGCTAACAGGCCTGTGGGATGAAGGCTGGGCTGGGAAGTAAAGCAAGGGTAGATGTGGTACCTTTTATAACCCTTTCCATTTAAATAGAGCTTTACCACTTTATAAAAGTGATTCTCACAGGAACCTTGTGAGGAGGGGGCATGAGTTTTTATAGTCAATGACCTCACTTAAAAATGATAAAACCAGGGGCGCCTGGGTGGCTCAGTTGGTTGGGCGTCTGACTCTCGACTTTGGCTCCGGTCATCATCTGACAGTTCATGAGATGGGTCGGGCTCTGTGCTGACAGTGCACAGCCTACTTGGGATTCTCTCTCTCTCTCTCTCTCTCTCTCTCTCTCTCTCTCTCAAAATAAATAAATAAACACTTTTTTTTTTTTAATGATAAAACCAAAGACTCAATATAGGTCAAGCAAGTTCCCTTGGATAACCTAAGTTCATGGCCCAGTTGAGACTTAAATAAGGACTTCAAATAAGGATGAAACTTCACTTTCTCTGCTTTCTGAATGCTTGTTCTATAGTCCAAGAAATGAATAACAATTATAAGAAGCAACACCAGCCTCAGCAGCTAACATTTACTGAGCATTTGCTATGTGCCAGGCCCTGTTCTAAGCACTTTGTATATTTGACCCACTTATCTCTCACAGTATCTCTATGAAATAGGTATTATCATCCCCATTTAACTGGCGCAGAGAGATCGAGTAACTAGCTCCAGATGAGGCAGTATGAGAATCCAGATCCAAGCATTCCTGTTCAAGAGCCCAAGAACCTGATAAAGACACTCTCCTTAACTAAACTTCAAACTCCTCTGAACTCTGTCCTCCACTAGGCTTCGACCTTGCCCTCACCCTATCCTTGCTGTGTCTAGTTGTAACAAGAACCTTGCTAAGTCAGTTTAGAGAATCCGCCCCCTTGATATCTAATCCCCCTTGATATCTGATCAAATTCCTCACGCCCCACCCTCGATATCTCATCAGCCTGGCCTATCTTCAGCAGGAATCCCTTAATGTCTTAGCACTTTTCCATGCACTGACCTCTTCAGTCTGCTCACTGGCCGTCAATCCCCAGCCACCTTTGCTGTATTTGGAGGCAAGCCCCCTCCCTTTCCCCTCTTTTCTCTTTTCTTGACACCCATCACAACAGTCCTGAATAAACAGTTCTTACAATTTTGACAAGTATCAGAATAACAAAATTTTTAACTTAACTAACCACTGGGGTGTGCTGCCTCCTCAGGTCAGAGGGCTGAAGACATGAAGAATCACAGGTAGGAGGATGGAAAGCAGGAGTTAGCACAAAATGAGATAAACTGGGTGACAGAGCACCTCATCCGTCCCAGACTCCTCCTCCCTCTCATGCCTTTGCACAGGATGTCACTGAGCTGGCCCCACCACTATTCCCCACACTTCCTCACCCCAAAGTCCTATGCACCCTTCATCACCCTATTTAGATGTCACCAGGTAGAGGTATCCTCCACTTTCCTAGATAGTGTTTAGAACTCCTCTCTGTGAGCAGCAGACTTCTCTTACTGCCAGTACTAGAGAACTGTATTGCCATCATTCACAAGCCTGTCTCCCTTAATATGCTGCGAGGGCCATGCCACCTTCAACCCTAAACTCAAAACTTTTTTTTGAATTATTTTTTTAATGCTTATTCATTAAAAAAAAATTTTTTTTAATGTTTTATTTATTTTTGAGACAGAGAGACGAGTGTGAGCAGGGGAGGGGCAGAGAGAGACAGAGAGACAGACAGAATCTGAAGCAGGCTCAAGGCTCTGAGCTGTCAGCACAGAGCCCAACGTGGAGCTCGAAACCACAAACCACGAGATCATGACCTGAGCTGAAGTCAGACGCTTAACTGACTGAGCCACCCAGGCGCCCCTGTCTTTATTCATTTTTGAGAGGGAAAGCGTGAGCAGGGGAAGGGGTAGAGAGAGAGAGAGAGAGACAGACAGACAGAGTCAGATTTAGGTGTTGCTAAATTCAAGATTTTTAAAACAATGCCTAGGGGCGCCTGGGTGGCTCAGTCGGTTAAGCAGCCAACTTCGGCTCAGGTCATGATCTCACGGTCTGTGAGTTTGAGCCCCTCGTCGGGCTCTGTGCTGACGGCTCAGAGCCTGGAGCCTGTTTCGGATTCTGTGTCTCCCTCTCTCTGACCCTCCCCTGTTTCATGCTCTGTCTCTCCCTGTCTCAAAAATAAATAAAAACGTTAAAAAAAAAAATTAAAAAAAAATAAAACAATGCCTAATTTCTTGGTGGCTTACACAATAGAAGTTTATTGTGAATTTTAAAGGACAATTACTGATCTGCAGGAGGGCTTTCATGTGGTAATTTAAAAACCCAGGCTCCGGGCTCCTGGGTGGTTCAGTCAGTTAAGCATCTGACCTCAGCTCAGGTCATGACCTCACAGTTGGTGAGTTCAAGCCCTGCCCTGGGCTCTGTGCTAACAGCTCAGAGACTGAAGCCTGCTTCGAATTCTGTGTCTCCCTCTCTCTCTGCACCTCCCCCTTCTCTCAAAAATAAATAAACATTTAAAAAATTAAAAAAAAAAGACCCAGACTCCTTTCATCTTGCGGGTCTACCTTCCAGTAAAAGCTTGAAGTTCTCTATATTCAGCAGGAAGATGAGGTAAGGCCATGAAGGGCTGCAGATGCAAGCTGGAGGTAGCTCCCTTCACTTCTGCTCACATCCCATTGGCCACAACTCAGTCACGTGGCCACAACCTAACTGCCGGGGAGGTTGGGAAGTAGAGTCTCACTGTGTCTCCTGGAAAGGGGGACATGGGCAGCAGCCAAACTGCCTAGGTTTGAATTACGATTCCATTACTTACCAGCTGTGTGACTTTGGACAAGTTACTTAATTTTTCAGCCATAGTTCCATCATCTGTGTAAATGAGAATGATACCTACAGGGTTGAAATAGGAAATAAGTGAGTCAATATACATAAAGTACTTAGAACAGTGTCCAGCATCTAGTAAATGCTGTGTGAAGGTTAACTATTACCAGCATTAATATCCTCTGATCAAAATTCTCCTGCACCTTCCCCTCAGACCCACAGTAAAAACTGAAGTCTTTACAATGGCCTATGAAACCCTTACGTGAGCTGAACCCAGTTATCTCCTGCTTCGCTCATTACGCAAGCCACCCTGACCTCTTTGCTCTTCCTTGAAAGTGCCAAGCGCATTCCCAGCTCATGCCTTGACATGCCGTCTCTCTGCCCAGAAGGTTCTTCCTGGGTTTCTGAATGGCTTAGTATAAAACTCCCTCAGATGTCTGC
The DNA here is from genome assembly GCF_023721935.1 of Panthera uncia. Taxonomy (NCBI): domain Eukaryota; kingdom Metazoa; phylum Chordata; class Mammalia; order Carnivora; family Felidae; genus Panthera; species Panthera uncia. Next base: position 66,753,209 of record NC_064811.1, on the reverse strand, counting down.
TCAAATGCCGCTGCCCTGACTACTCTGTCGAAAACTGCTAACAGCCCCCTCCTATACTTCCCATTTCCCTACTATTTCCCTACTACTATACTCTATTTTTCTGGGCCATCACAAGGGCAGGAGTTTTGCCTGTTTCCTTCCCTTCAGCATCCCTACCACCTACAATAAAATGTGGCACAGAGTAGGCCCTCAATAACTGTTTATTCAACATTCAATAAATCAGCAAATGAATGAATGGCGATTCTCCACTGACACTCTAACCTCTCTGGCCTTACTAAATGTCTGTCACATGGCGGGGACTATGATTTCTGTATTGTCAGACATCCAATTCATCTATTAAGCACGTGCAATACACAAACACTCCGAACCAAGGGACAAATAACAAAGAAACTTGTTCTCTGATTTTTTGCTTTCACAGGGATGAATTCCTCCCGGTGTTAGTGTTAACTTTTGCAACTGTGTCTTGTTAGTACTTTCCTGTCAACTTTTTCTTTTTTTTTTTTCAACGTTTTTTATTTATTTTTGGGACAGAGAGAGACAGAGCATGAACGGGGGAGGGGCAGAGAGAGAGGGAGACACAGAATCGGAAACAGGCTCCAGGCTCCGAGCCATCAGGCCAGAGCCTGACGCGGGGCTCGAACTAACGGACCGCGAGATCGTGACCTGGCTGAAGTCAGACGCTTAACCGACTGCGCCACCCAGGCGCCCCACCTGTCAACTTTTTTCTATGTGTCAATTTGGGGAAAGAGAGGAATGTAGACAGGAGTCAGTTTTTCAAGATTTGCATCAAGTCAAGCAGCACTTTTTTTCCTCACAGCGATGTGAGAGATGGCCTTCCTTTGCTTCAAGTAACACTAACAGAATAGGTGAGAGGTCTGGTATCACTTCTCCACCCAGGGGCTAACTCTAATTCTTGCTTCACAACTGAGTGTATTTAAAGACACACTTCACAGAGTGTGTATTTCCCAGGCTGTGAAAACACTGAAACCGGTTTCAGCTGGTCTGGGTGGAGACTGGACTTGCTACTCACAAATCTATTGAACCCACCTGTACGGCAACTGAACCTTCCCACAGAACAAAACAAGCTTCAATATGTCTGGCTGCTGCCAACAGCAATTAAGGGCAGGGTCCTGAAACTTCATTTTCAGAGGAAAACAAAGTCTGTGATGCCTTTCACTCCCCCACCCCCACCCCAGCCTCGGCGGGGTTCCTGAGCTTTATTCTCCCAAAGCACCCCTTTGCAATGCTTAGCACTGGAGGTGGTTTATACTTTTCTGTCTTCCCACACTATAGTCAGCTCAGGAAGGGACCGGCTCTCTTGGGTCACATTTACTACATCATACTGGATGCGTGGCTCAGTAAGTGCTCAATAAATACATGTCTTGACCACCACCTGCCTGACAACCTCCTAGATGTGATTAATGCATAGGGAAATGTAATAGGGCACCATGTTTAATCAGAATACCTGAGTCCCATCCTTGACTCCACCTTTTCTAGCTTTGTGACTCTGGAAAAGTTACCTAGCCTTTTTGAGCCTTTATTTCTTCATCTGCATCTGCAAAATAAGAATGATAATAATGCTATATACTCCTCTGGGGCATTTCTAAGAAGCAAATGTGATGACGGCCTTCAGAGTACTCCAGAGACACTCAAAGCACATCAGCCACAATCAGTTTACGTGGTCGACATACTAGTGTTGGTGCTATGAAAGAACTTGATGGTGGAAAACCAAATGAGAAATTCCTCACTCGCTTTTGCTTCTTAAAGCATTCAGCATCATTGCCCTCGCCTCCTTTGTGAAAAGTTTCTACTGCACCGTCTCCAGGTGTGGTTTTTTTCTCTTTTTCTTCTGCCTTCTTTGAGTCTTCCTGCCGTCTTATTGCCCTTGCTTTTCTCTTGTGTTCACTCAATATTTCTGGAGGGACTGCCGTGTGCCAAGCACCGGGCTCCCAGGAGGGACCAGAACAGATGTACCGTCTGCTTCATTGGGGTTGTTAAAAAGAAAACCACAGGCCTGAGACAGAGTCACTTATGCCAGGCCAGGTCACCAAACTGAGGCTAAACATTCAACAGCGCTGCGGTTTCAAATTCCCCCAGAAATGTAATTCTAACAGGTTAGTCGGGAATTTTTTGCCCCAATGAGGCAATCTGGCCCTCTAGATCCCAGAGAGGAAGATGAGGATAAGGTAATCCACATGATAAAACCCCTGTTCTTGCCCCCTTAAGAAATAACACTTACAGACCAGGTGAAAGGGACCATGCCTGAAACAATTCTGCCTTTTCTTTTTCTCACAACTTCCTTGCCCCAGGAAGTTATTAAAACCTTCATTTTTTTACAACTCCTGAGAGTATCTCTCTACTTACTAGGTGAGGTGCCTGATTCATGAATTGTTTAATAAAGACAATTAGATCTTCAAATTCACTCGGTTGAATTGTGGTTTTCAACAGGGTGCCCCCAATGCTGGAGAGACGGGCGTGCAAGTCACCCAGCGAGAATGGGCCTGCAGTGACAGCTTGCAACAGGGGCCCCGGGTCTTGGGGAGACAGGGAAGGCCACTAGGCACAGATTTGAAGGAGGAGTCTATTCAATCAAATTTTGGAGTCATTTTCAGCAGATTTTGACTTAATTGTCCTTCTTACTGTTTTTATCCTATTGTTGTTTCTATGTATATCATTAATCTTAGCTTTTACCTTTATTAATCCCAATTTCCTGATTTATTTTTCTAAATTTTTAAGATGAGTATTTAGGGACACCTGGGTGGCTCAGTAGGCTGAGTGCCCCGTCTGGGCTCAGGTCATGATTTCACAGTTGGTGAGTTCGAGTCCCACATGGGGCTCTGTGCTGTCAGTGCAGAGCCTAGAGCCTGCTTCAGATCCTCTGTCCCCCTCTTTCTCTCTGCCTCTCCCCTGGTCGCGCTCTCTCTCACAAAAATGAAAATAAAACATTAAAAAGAAGGGTATTTAGTTCCATTATTTTTTGGTTTAACTTTTAAATCACTAAGGCATTTTAGAGCTCTAAATGTTCCTCTTAGTATTACTTTCAGGGTCCAGCAGGTCTCAATAGAGAGTGGTTTGCTTTTCATTGGTTTCTAAAGAATGAATGAATTCCCTTTTATTTCCTCTTTCATCCAAGACTTACCTAGGAGTTTGTGCCTTCATTTCTGACCATTTAAGGTTTTTCGGTCATCTTCATCATGTATCTATCATTTTTCATTTTTATGAAAAATTTTTCTTTATTTGTGGGATGTAAGAAGTCCTTAGATGTACTATCTCAAGTTATTTGATTATATGATTCGGTTCATCTGAATAAAGTTTTGGCTAGTATAACATCATATTACTTGTAGAGCTGAATGTTTTTTTTTTTTTTTTTGACTATTAATTCTGGCTGATTGTGAGAAAGGTATTTTGAAATCTCTCATTATAATTGTATAAAGTTCTCCTTCCTGCCGTTATGTATTTGGCTGCTATGTTCCTTGATGCCTACCTTGACTGTTATATCGTCTTGATTATTTGTGCCTTTTATCACTACATACGGATGTTCCTTACACTCTAAGTGTTTTTAGCCTGAGGTTCTGCCTTGTCTGACATTAACATTACCACTCCTGTTTTCATTTGTCTACATTTGCCCAGTGTCTCTTTGCCTGTCATTTTACTTTCACCTTTTTATCATCTTATTTCAAGTATGAATCGATATGTCCAAAGAGCCGTATCTTTGCATGACCGTTTTTCTAACACTTCAAACTTCAAATGAGCTCATCATTTTCTCCCTAAAGCCCTTTCCTCTTCTTTCTTTTCCATCTCAGTCAGGATGGAAAGCTCTTGTTTTGCTGTCTGTTCTGAAAAGAGTATCCAGATGCTGTCCTGCCAGGCTGTCCCTCCCCTTGCCCAGCCCAGGAGCCCTGCATGGCGTTTCCTTGCGCCCACCCCCAGGATGGGCGTGTGACTGCCACTGGCCAAGTAGACATCACTTCCCCTAGCCTTAGGGACCCAAACAAATTAATATAGTACAAACGGGTCCCAAAAGATGATGGCTGTTTTTCAGATGAAGCACTTTAGAGCACAGACTTTGAAACCAGACCCCTGGGCTCAAATCCTGGCTCTATCTCCAATTGGTAACTTTGGACTAGTTACTTAATCTGCCTCAGTTTTCCTGCCTACCTCATTCTTGTGAAAATTATAAGTATCACTATCTGTAAAAATAATTAGAACAGCAGGTGTTTGGCTGGCTCCGTCTGTAGAGTATGTGACTCTTGATCTCAGGGTCATGAGTTCAAGCCTCACATTGGGCATAGAGCCTACTTTAAAAAAAAAAAGAACAGTGCCTATGATGTAGCATGCAAATGTGGGTGTTAACTCTTGTTATTTTCTCTTGCCCCAGGATCTGGGAGAACAAGCCTGGAGCTGTAGGCAGCCCCTGTGCCACCACAGGGGATGTGAAGTGTGAGTAGGAGTGAAGTCAGCATGAAGACGAGGAAAGCCAAGGGGAGGACAGACTCAAGCCCTGATCACAGGGTTGAGCCCTGGAACAAGTTGGTCCTAAAGCTGGGTGTACCCAGGATTTTTCAGACATGAGGCAATAAATCCCTTTTTTGTTTAATATTCTATGACTTGAGGGGTCTGTGGGTGGCTCAGTTGGATAAGCATCCGACTCCTGGTTTCGGCTTAGGTCATGATCTCACCGTTTCGCGAGTTCAAGTCCCACGTCGGGCCCTGCACTAGGCAGTGCAGAGCCTGCTTGGAATTCTCTCTCCTTCTCTCTCTGCCCCTTCCCCATTTGTGTTCTCTCTGATTCTCTGGAATAAATAAATAAATAAATAACTTAAAAAAATATTCTGTGACTTGATTCAAAAAGCCTTAAATGATTCAGCTATCGAGCAGTGTACCAGGCTAGAAAGTTGGGAACAATTTTGGTTTTTCCCTCTCCTCACTGTCCACCTCCTATGTGGCAAGTCCGCACATTCTACTTCCTCAATTTCTTCTCACTATGATTCCTTGTTTCTGCTTCCCTAACTCTGGGTTGAAAAAAGATCATCGATATTTGCAAGCACCCATTATATGCTGATAGACTTCTAGGCCTAGTTCATTTTCTAATCCTGACAACAGCCCTGTGAGGAATCTGAAGCCAGTCCCAGGCCACACGCTGAGCCATTGGTGATTCCAACTCCAGAGGCCACACTTAGCAACCACTCTGCCTTCCTGTCTTGATAAACATTTGCTGAATGGCTAACCACAGGAGCCATATCTATAGAATTCACTCCGGGCGTACCCCACATCATATGGGCCAGTGGCTACTTAGTCCTTTTTGAAAATGGCAATGACCCTGAAGCAGTTTGCTCATGTCAGAAGTCACACACACCTGTCCTGACTATTTTTCTCAGGGAATTGGTCATCAACCACTAAATCTACCCATTCTCAGCCCCAAAGCTTGCTGAGCCTGTTTGCAAAGAGAGGAGCAGCAGAAGCTAGATTGTGGCCGTTGCACTTCCTTCCATCAATCATGAAAAGACAAACAAATGGCCTGGTGATTTTCTCAGCATGAATTCACACACATGTACACACATGCATGTGTACCAACGATCCAGTCTGCCAATCCATCTTTAAAATACAGCATTCCATGGAGTCTTTCCTGAAGAGTCCTATAAAACTACGTCTACCTCCATTCCTGGGGTTTTCACATGGTCCATTAGAATGTTTTTTGCTTGTCCCCCTCTCAGTTCCTTAAAATCTGCTGAGCTCAGGCTGGGACTTTTGTCTGTACCGAGATGCTCCTCCCACCCCTCTCACGACCGGCTCCTGCTCTTCCTTTGGCTCTGCTTCAGGGAGGCCCTTCCTGCCCCCTGTCCAAGGTAAGCCCCCCTTCTTCCTATCCCCCCCCCTTATTGAGAATCTCAGCCCCTTGACAGTTTTCTTTAAGACCCTTAGAACAATGTGTGACTCTTTTGTCCATTTATGTTTCCTTACGTTTTATTTGTGTTTGCGTGTGTTTTTCTTTTGTCTTTCTCCCTTATTAGAATAAAACCCAACAGGCATCTCAACAGCAGGGCACCTGACTGTTCCTGCTGGGTCCCCTAGTGTTTCACATAGGCCTGATGTGTATAATAAATTCTCAATAAGGATTTGTTGACTGAATGGTAAAAAGGATTAGAGACTAGAACATAGGTCCTGGGAAGTTGATTTCCCCCCAATCACAGATGACCTGGTGAGCTTCTTTTAATTGCTTGATTGGCATAAATGGGCAAAATCCCCCAGACCTGGATCCTTCTCCACTTGATAGATAGATTCCTTTTCCTGTTCATGAGAGGCTGGCTTAGACTATAACTCTAAAAACACTTTAATGTTACTCTGCGAGATCCTGAATTACATGCCTTTGCCTGGTGTGGCCCCAACTGTAAAGTCATGCTGATGACAAAGCCCTACCTTCTCCAAAGGGCTCAGCGTCCAGCTGAGGGGCTAGGCAGGTGCAACGTCCAAGGCAGGTGGAGGAGAGGGTACTTAGGGGACTGGAGTGGAGTCGTGAGGAAGGGCAGGGATGACAAGGGAGGAGTGAAACACAGCTCTCTAATGCACACCTTTCCGGTGGCCACATCCCTCCCTCCTATTATCTCGTTTAATGCTCACCACGGTCAACACACTTAATACTTTTACCACCATTTATAGTTAAGAATAGTGACAAAACGTGGGCCTGGGCTCAAGTTTCACAGTCCCAGATTATCTGCTCCAGGGCCCTTGGCCAAGGCACTCTGTTTCTTTGTCTTTATTAGGAGGATAAAAACAACTAATATAACTGATACATTCCTCAAAATGAAACAGTTCTGTGCTTGGCACATAGCAGGTCCTCAATAAACCACCACCTTTTTTTTTTTCTTTAAAGAGATCTGCCCAAGAGCCAGTCAGTGGCCTAGAACTTGATGGCCTCTTGCTTTGTAAAATGCCAAGGATATTTTCTATACGGTCTGTGCAGTGTGTCTACCTTCCCCGGCTGTGAGCTCTTCCAGGACAGGCATGACATCGCCTATCTTTTTTATCAAGTGGCCTCTGTGTGCAGTGACTATTGCTCGCACGGTAAGGTTCTGAAATAAGATAGCATTTTATACCGATAGTGTACCCAGCGGTACATGTGAAATGTTAATAGTCTAGGCAAATGTCCCTCGGAGATAAGTGAGCACTCATGAACCCTTTCCCACTTATCTTGTGCCTCCAGGAACAACTCCCTCTGTACATACCTCTAACCTGGGGGAGCAGAAAACAGTGTAAGTGATGTGAGTCATTCAAGCTTTATGTTCAAACACCATGACAGAAAGTACAACTCATTAGGGTCACACCAATAGGAATTAAGGACATTTTAACCTTGGCTAAGCTAACACATTTTTAGTCAGCAACCTGGAAGCAATTGAGGTTTTATATACAGTATTGTGTATTTATGTGCCTCTCTAATGATTCCTTAAGTGAATCATTCCCTCTTCCCTTCCCCCGCCCAATTCCAAAGAGCTGCTGTTTCCTATTAGGATTTTTAGTTAAATCCCTCCTCTTGCTCTCCTCTCTGCTCAGGCCCTCTGCATCCTTCATTCACTATAAAGTTGTGAGATGGACGTTGGTCTCGCTTTTGAGAAACCAGGCTCCACGCTGGCACCAGACAGGTGGCATCAGCTTGCCACTGACCACATCCCTGCTCTGCCCCCTACCCTTCAAGAGATATTCTCATCCAGCTCCTTAGCTAAGAATGTAAGTCCCAACAATCCAGCCAGAAGGAAGGTTACATATCTCTTCAGCATTTCTGAGACCTCAGACCAGCTGCCCAATGCTTACCTTCAAATGCATTTCATGCCCCTTAAATGCCTTGGGGAGTCAATAAATTAGAGAAACCCTAAATAAATAAACAAGCCTTGGATCTTCATAAAACATGTTGTTGTCTAATCATAAATAAATCTCACCATGGTGTCAGGCAAATGTCACAGAAAATAATATAATGAAATTAAATGCAGTGTGTATTTTCTTAAATAGAAGAACATTGACCCCCAAGGCAAAGAGACAATTCCCACAAGATTGCAGTCCCCACCTCCTAATTTTCCCCACCCCTAACCCCTCCCTCCCTGACTCCAGCCCTAAGGCTGAAGCCAACAAAGCAGTCGTGTTCCTGAGGCTTCTCCAGTTTGACCCGGGCTGCTGTCCTCTGTAGTTAATCAGAGTGTGGTAAGTATTATTGCGATACAAAGTAATACGTTTTAGTTGTGTAACTTTTCTCTTTACCATCTTCTTTAAAAAGAAAAAAATTATTAAAAAAGTAAGAAACTATAAAGCTAGTAAATTCTTACCATGTAATTAACACAAGCCAGGGCAGAATTGAATGGTAGGTATTCATCATGTGTCTCACCGAATTTTTTTTAAAAAGCATATGTCTGCAATATGCAATTGTCTTTTAAATTAAATTTGGCTGTAGTGACTCTTAAGAGCTTAGGTATATCATGACTGTTTCTTTAAAATGTGCTACTAGAAGATACATTTGTATGAGGAAAAAAATATTCTTTACCCTTAAAGAAGAAATCATCATATTACCATTAAGGCTCGTGTGTTTAAACATAGTATTTTAAATTGCTTCTAGAAAGTTTCTTGTTTTATGATTGGTTTCAGGATTTGCTGTTGGAATTAGTTTTGCTAGTAAGGAGGCACGATTCTGCTTTCCATCATTTTGAGGTTTATCATTACTGTCAGAATTAACTCTAAATGTCTCTGTTTTGTTAGGGGGAAAAAAAACCAATTTTTTTGAAATTGTTGGGATCTGGCCACTTGTTACCTTTCCTGATTTGTAGCATTGTTATTATCAGCAGTAACACCAAGGCAGCTCTCAGTATTTTCCCTGTCGAGGGAATGATTAGCTTTTCTCACTGGCATGATTTAGAGGAAAAGGAAAAAAGAAACTTTTTTCCCTTCCTCTTATATCCAGCCCCTAAGAAAAGCACATTTGTTATAAATGGTATTTCTGACATCTAGATGTCTAGACTAAAGACTTTAAAATTATGTGTATGAAACTTACAATTTCTATATTCATACATTTTTCATTCAGATGTTTTAAAAAAGAAAAAATACCCATTGAGCGTCTGCTCTGCTCCAGGCCCTGTGGTGGGATAAAAAGTTGAGTGGAGTTATGTCTCTGACTCCAGAAGAGGAGAAGGACCTGAGAACAGCTTACCTTAAAAATATCCAGGACCAGACAGACATCTTTAAATGTCTTAAATGCACTGAAATATATATGATGTGCTACCTGTCCACACCCTCTCATACGTAAATAAGGGTGAAGTCCAATATCATTATGATTATTTCCCTCAAGGATTACATTTATTTGAGCAAGGAGGCTAAATATTTTTCTAAAATTTTCTCTCATTTATTTTACTTTATTGGCCCAGCTTTATTGGTGCCCTAAGGATGTGCTTCATTTACCTCCTGGTAGGTAACCAACCTTGGGAGCACTTGATGTGTTAGCAAAATGTACAGGAAGCCCAGAGGACTGAGCAGGCATTCCATGGGTGGCCATCAATTTTACTGAGAAATCTGCACTTAACATTGCATTGATGCTCTCTTGGGTTTAACTTGGGGGTAGTGAAAATGGAGACAGATGTGGATTTAATGGATGACCCTTTTAGCACATAGACAATGTTTTGGAAGAGTACATCTGGAGGCTTTTGAAAAAAAAAACATTATAATCAAGTGTTTGTATAGTCTGCTGCCTCTTCCCTGAACTAAATTTGTCATCATTTAAGTGTTCCATGGCCACAAGTAACTGTATTCTCATTGAAATTTTGAGACCTATTTATACCAATGAAAGCATTTGCAATAGTTTTGTTGTTTTCTTATAAAGTACTGGATGGGTCCTGCTCAAGTTTTAGGTTACTGACACCATCCAAATTCAACAATCTGGAAGTTTTGATTATTGATTTTGTGGCTAAGGACCAGCACTATCTGAGCCTTATTTCCATCACCAGTATGAGTAGTTAGCATTGGGGATAGGGGATAGGGCTGTGGAGGGAGAAATTCTTCCACCCACCCACCATAAAATAAAATTTAAAATCATTTAACAAACGTGACTGTTTACCAAACACATTTTTTTAAAAATAAAGTCTGTTCAAGATGTTCTGTACTGACGTGGATGCAGCTGTTAGCTAGCTGTATTGACTTACCAGGTAAGGGACCTTAGGCCCACATAATTAAAAAGGACAGGTAATTCCAATTCAAATATGAGTCACAGCAAGATTTAAAATCGAGTGCATGCTTCATAAGTCTTCTAGTTCTTTTAGCCGAACTATTAAGTCTAAGACATCTACAAGGCTGCTATACTGTGGATGTGACCAGACACCAGATATGCTATACCAGATATGGGGGAGCCAAGCCCTCTGCAAATCCAGGAGCTGGTGATACCCTCTTCTCCTTTTGGGATTCCTCTTCGCTGAGCTCCTCGTGGAGACAGAGTTCCAGAGAGACTTGAAGAGAGAAACAGAATAAAGGCAAGGCACCAGTCTGAGGAAACAGACCATTACCTAAGTGAGAAATCTGGTTTTAAGTTGAGGGATATCAGGGTCTTTGCATATGAATTAGGACTTTAAAGTTAACTCAAAAATTGATTCAGTCAGTTAATTGTATTTCTTTATTTTTTTTTCAAGTTTATTTATTTATTTTGAGAGAGAGAGAGAAAGCGCCAGTCATGGAGGAGCAGAAAGAGAGGGAGAGAGAGAGAATCCCAAGCATTACTGTCAGTACAGAGCTCCATGTGGGGCTTGAACTCATGAACCATGAGACCATGGCCTGAGCCGAAGTCAGATACTTAACGGACTAAGCCACCCAGGCACCCCTCAATTAATAGTATTTCAACCTTTAATTATGCAGATTGAAATAAATTGTGGGATGAGCTGGAAAAACTCCAACTAAATTGTTTCTTAGAAAGAAAAACCCTCTCTGCTCTTTTACACCCATCCAAGAGTCATAGTAAGGGTCTTAGCTAATCAGAGAATAACAATCCTGAGCTGGAGCACAATGATTGGGTACCATTTCTACAAGAGGTGAACACCTGCTCCCCAAGTGTTAATGAACAGCAAGGGGAGTAACCTTCTCTATACTGTAGGAGAAATGGATTTATCGCTTAATTTAAAAGAATCTTCATTAAAACATGGTCCTGTACGTGCATTGGTTTTTGCTGGGCTCAATACACGGACATTACATCACAAATTTCAGTAAGGTTAACTTTGTATGGTAGATTTACCAGAGATTTTTTTCTTTTGATCTTTTTGTGATTGTTAGAGTATCTTCACTGAGCATATTATTTTGGCTACATTTTTATAATTATATGTATTTTCAGTAAAAATGTAAGTGGTAGGAGAAATTTGAAATTGGGGGGAAATATGTGTTTTATTTTTGTGTAAAAGACTTAAGTGCCACTACTTCAATACTCAAATCATCATTTCGGATGGACTTTCTTTAACACAGCGATTTGCAACCCTCACCACATCTTGGAGCCACCTGGGACACATTAAAAATATCGGTTCCAAGGCCACTAACCCCTTTGCCCAGGCAGTGGGTCCGCAGAATCAGAGTGGAGCCAAGTGGTTGGTATTTTTAAAAGGTCAACTCATTACATTATCTAAGATTCCATGTTGCAATTCTTTTATCTCCATAGTACTGACCAGGAAATTGGTTCCCTAAAATTGTACTCCAAGAGTGTTTTACTGCCTTATTTTATTGTCACAGTGGGTGGGTTTCATTAACACCTGACATAAGCATTTTCCTGGTTCTATGGTACACAACTTTGGGACTTTGATCACTCCTATGGTCACATGCAATTCATCAGCACATGCAAAAGATGTACCTCTTAACAAAACACTATATGCTTCTTTTAAATGGGTCATTCAAATGTCAGTTGTATGTAGACTTTGTTGGCCATTTTTCGCTTCTCAGCTTCCCCCCCAGGGAAGGCCTAGAACTGGTGTCTGAGGAAAACACAGGCTTCTCATAAATATGCTTTTAACTTATCTGCACTTTGAGTTAGGATGGCTGTTAACTCAGTCTGTGCTACACTAGGGTGGCCTTCTATTCAGGTGTGTGTCTTGACTGCCTCATTTAATTTTGATGACAATACATTTGCCTTAAATGCCTTCCCTTCTGCATCCCTGTTCCTATGCATGATAAGCAACCTTCATGGGGAATCGGAACTCTGGTTCTCACCAAACACTTTTAATTCAGCCCCATTGCTGCCCAATTCTTACCATATCGTAGCTGGTTAAAATACTCATGGAGGGTTGTCTGAGAATATACATCCAGTGTTTCTCTGAACAATCTACAAAATTTGATTTTTAATCCTGAATCATCCAGATGATCAGGGAGATAAGTAGTTTGCTGGGATCATTTTAGTTTCTCATAGATTGCTTTCAGTGATTCTACTCCAGAATTGTGCTTTAACCCTATACTAGGAAATAAGTTCATGAAAGTCACTGTTCTATTTATTGTAGAGATTCTGTTAAAGGCTTTGACCACCACATGTCATACATCATCTCCTTTTTGAGGACCTTGATGAGAAATTTCTCTAGGTCTCAATCTGTTCTTATTTTATAGACATGGTCACTTCCCTAAATGTTTGTGTTCCCTCTTTGCTTTGCCTGATGGGAAACTCAGAATTTTATTTGTAGCCCATGTCCAGCAATATACAGAAATTTTAAAGCATGTGCTAAATTTGCTTCAGACTTTACTTTCCCTGTGCCCAATTTCTTCATTTTCCATGTTACATCTTGTTATATTTGTAAGTTTGTAAGACGCTCAAATCTTTGTAAGAACAGGATGAGAGTATTAATCAAGAGTTTCTCGGCCTTGACACTATTGGGCCAAATAATTTATTGTTGGCAGGAAAGGGGGATTAAATGGAGGATTAGGAAGAAAGAATGGGGAGTGGTACACTTGGCCTCTCTCCACTAGACGTCAATAGCAGTTCCTGGTACTGGGGAGGTACCTTGCCCATGATAGATTTATCTCCTACTTTTAGGGAAGAAGGGCAAGAACAAGAGGTCAAATGACCTTCCAGCCTCTGCCATTTTCTCCAACTCCTTCGGCTTAATACAGTGAACATGCCAACTTGCCATATTTTAGTGTGGTGTATCCTGAACCCCAACACTTAGTATTTTCTAGGCTATGTGCAAGTCACTGTCTTTGGGGGATGCAGATAACTGGAATCCACTTTCACCCTCAGAAAACCTGCAAATGAAAAAACAAAACAAAACAAAATAAAAAATGTAAGTGTTCAGTTTGCACATATCTGAGTCTCATATCTGAAGCTGATATAGCTTCTGAGAGCTTCCCCGATGACCCTGGGGAGAAGGAAGTCAAGACACTGTTATTGGCTTTTAGAGGCAGCCAAGTATCAATAGTGTGGCTCATGCCCAGTGTGCTGGCCCCTATGTTCAGTGGGCTCTGTGCCACATCATGAGAGAGTTGAGCAAGGGTGAGTAGGAAGACAGGCAAATCCAACTTGGAGGATTAGGAACGGCTTCATGGAGGAGGTGGCATTTGACATGAGAGCTTAACGGGTAAGTAGGGAAACAAGGGGCAGGGTCTCACAGCAGGAACAGGGTGGAGGGAATTCCTGAAGAGTGGTGTGCAAAGTGGCCTGAGAAGGGAAGGAAGTGGTAATCAAAGGACTGGAAAAATAGGGTGGATCATTTCCTGAAGGTGACCAGTTTGGGAATGAAAAGGCATTCTTCCCCTAGAACCACTTACGCCTGAGAGCACATTAACAAATTTTAAGATAAAAGTAGAGAAGAAGCTGAATGAATTAGGTCACCGAAGAAGGAGTGTGGGAGAATGACAACAGAGACCTGGGAGGTTCCAATATATCACTGTTCTTTATCCCTGACCTTTGCCCCAGTTCAAGGTTTTAGTAAGAACCTTTACTTCCTTGATGAAAGGAGGATAACGGACTCTCCTGGTGTCAGGAAAATTCCCAAGCACTATCAAATAAATATTCCTGAGAGGCTCCTCATTTATGGATTACCAAGCAAGCATGAGAGGCACCTGGGTGGCTCAGTAAGTTAAGCATCTGACGTTGGCTCAGGTCATGATCTCACGGTTCATTCGTTCAAGCCCCATGTTGGACTCTGTGCTGACAGCTCAGAGCCTACAGCCTGCTTCAGATTCTGTGTCTCCCTCTGTCTCTGCCCCTGCCCCACTCGTGCTCACTCATGTGCTCTCTCTCTCTCTCTCTCAAAAATAAACATTAAAAAGAACATTTTTAAAGGATTACCAAGCATAAGCACCATTTTTAACAAAAGGGAAAGTGTTTTGGAGTGGCTTTTTGGTTATAAAAATTATTTAGTTTAGGGGCACCTGGGTGGCTCAGTTAGGTGTCTGACTCTTGTTTTTGGCTCAGGTCATGAGTTCACGGTCAAAGGGATGGAACCCCACGTTGGGATCTGCACTGATAGTTCAGAGCCTGCTTGGGATTCTTTCTCTCCGTCTCTCTCTGCCCCTCCCCTGCTCACGCTCTCGCTCTCAAAATAAATAAATGTTAAAAATAGACATTTAGCTAAAATTAGGAAATGCCATACCTTCAATTATACACAATCATTTTTACTTTTACATATAACAGAGTTTTCGTTGTTCGGGCTAACATTTCAGAAATGATGCGATTGGTGGTACATCATCCAAGGATCGTACTGTGATACAGACAATGCAGGGTTCTGTAGGCGATCCAGATAACTGACTCCAGATGCAGACTCAGACCCAGGACTAACGGCAGGCCTGTTGTGGTTTCTGGTTGCTGGAGAAGCTCAGGGAGGAAGATTCCCTGGAGGAGCAGGATCTGAATGTGTCTGGGGAGGGAGGGAAACCGAGAAGTCAGATACTGGTAAACCTCCTTTCCCCACTCCGAGTCTATAATATGCAGAAGGGATATATCCTCACCTATGGCCTACCATGGAGGCTTCACTAAGTTGTGCAGAATGCCCTCCCCACATCACCCCACCACCCCAGACAGTGACCAAAGGCTTTTTGTTTCCAGATATTACTTAGTTTAAATTCAGAAATGTCATACTTTCAATGATGCATAATCATTTTTAAATTTCCTTATAACTGAGAGTTTCCATAGTTTGGCTAAAATTTCAGAAATGATTTTGTAGGAGATGAAAAATAATTTACCCTCTATGCTTCCAAGTTCTCAACTGGGGCCCCTGAAACAAAATACGGATTAAGAAGAGAAAAAACAGAAGTTTATTATGCATATATCTCATGTACACGGGAGATATGCAGGAAAATGAATAACTCTCAGAGGTGGCTTAGAATTTGGGCTTACACACCAGCTTTCAGCTAAAGGCACTGGAGAGAAAGTGTAGGGAAAGCCAATTTTGGGGAGGGGAGCAGGTAAACAAGGTTAAGGTTTGTAATGAAGCTTTGAGTCCATACTTTTTCCATTGATAAGAGTTTCTTGTGGTACAGAATCATCCCTCTCTTCCTGATATGAGAAGGGGACACTTACAAATGGAGATTTCCCCTTATAAATGTAAATTTCCCTTACTGGGTAACTTCCTTGTTTTCAGAGCTTCTCCTATGTGTGCTGTCTCTCAAAATAATCAACTAAAAATAACTCTTATGCCAGAGAGGCATATTTTGGAATGGCATTTTCTGGTCTACACACAACAGGTGCAAAGTCAGAGTCCCCATGTGATGCAGAGACTGCATAATTCTGCTTGAGACGCAGGGGAGTGGGACAACTAGTTCCAGATGCAGATGAGACCCAGCACTAAAAAACAGGCCTGCTGGGGGCTGTTTGGGTGCTGGAGAAGCTCCAAGTGACTCAAAGCAGGGGCTTTCCCAATTGAGGTAATTTACTTTGCTTTTCCAGAAATGGGTTGCATACAACCCATGGAATGATCTGGCAGAAAGCTGAGAGCTGGAAGGAGGTAGAGGAGAAAGGCAGGATGGAAACAGAGGGAATGAGGGGACTAGGGAAACTCAAGTCAAGTGACATTCAGCAGTTTGGCGGATCCCAAGAGCATAGCTGAGACTGGTGGAGAGAAATGGAGCCCATGCAGGCCCTGGGCCAATCAATTGGACTCCTTCCTAAAGATAGGACTTGGTCGAATGGAAGAGCATGGACTTCAGCTTTAGCTCACCCACCTGGGAACCTGGCTGCACTGCTCCAAGTATTTGGTTTCAAATTAGGAGAAAAGATTATTATGAAACTAGAATCCCCTCACATACCTAACATTGCTTAACATGAAATCTGGCAGTAGAAACTGCTCAAGAAATTTCCGTTTCCTTCCCTTATCCATGAATAAACAACTGCATTCCCAGAGGAAATGCTCTTGTAAGAATTTAGATAGAAGTAATAAATCATGACCACCATTAGTGTCCTTTGGCCTCCCCCACTCTGTGGGGGGTGGGAGACAGCTTCCTGCACAACCTTAGGGAAGCCTCTTTGTTCTGGCCTCCCTTACACCAATCCCAATCCTGTAAACTGGGAGGCAGGAACTGACCCCCACCGTGGAATTATCTAATTCCAAAATTATTCTCTCAACTGTCCAAATAAATGCAAAATGCCCGGTTAAATTTGAATTTCAACTAATGGATGAAAAACTTTTTAGTGTAAGTATGTCTCAAATACTGCTTGAGTCTTATTCAAATTTAACAGAATCTCCTTTATTAATTTTCCTAAATGCGGCAGCCCTGTTCCATCGTTTAACCCTAATTTCTGCTTTTCTGAGTCTTAGGCCTAGGCTTCTGCTTCCCAGCTTCTGTAGCAACCTATGGGTAAAATGAAAGATGGTGGTACCAACAGGTATTCCAAGGACGTGGGGCAAATAGAACTCTCATCCTTTACTGATGGGAGTGTAAATTCCACTACTTCACAATACTGTTTGATACTTTCTACCAACCCTAGGGCCCAGCAATTCTACTCCTAGATGTAGACACAACTGAAATACATACCTGGTCCACCTAAAGATGGGTACAAGAATGTTCATAGCACTGCTATCCCATTTCTAATAGTCCAAACTAGAAACAATACAATGGTAGCGTGGATAAATAAGTCATGTATATCTATAGGATGATTTATTATATGACAATGAGAATAAGTGAATTATTGCTATACACGACATGGTTGAATCTCACAATCTTAAATTTGAGCAAAAGAAGCCAGACACAGAAGAATAAATAGTGCATATAATTAAATATATGTAAGTCTCAAAAGCAGGCAAAACGAGGCTCTGGTGTTTAAAGACAAAGTAGAAGTTGGGCAGAGGGGTATGAGTTCCTAAGAGAGTTCAGGAGGGCTTCTGTGGTGCTGGTAATGTCCTTCTTCTTGAACCAGGCTGTGGTTACAAGGACTGTTCACTGTTAAATTCATCAATCATGCTTATGAGCTCTGTACTTGACTACATGTATATTGCACTTCAATTAGATGTTTACTGAAAGAGTTGAGGTCTGTCCTGATGGGGCTTTTTTCTCTGCAGACCTACATTGTTGGAAACACCTCGTGGAGTCCATGTGTGGTTTCCTTATTCACGGAACTATGTGTTAGATCTGTGGGAAAGAACTACAAGACATCTCTCTGCTAAAATTATGTGAAAGACCTAATAGTCAACTTGTTTAAATCTTAGGTATTGGCGTATCCCAGCAATCTGTACAATTCTGGGGTGTGATAGTGTAGGGGTGAATATGACTCGAACTCATTCATGTTTAGAGAGTGTCTGAAATTGAGAACCAGGCAGATCCCTCTACTCTGACCCTAAACGTGTCCCTAAAGTAAAGAAACTGGATCCCAAAGATTACAGGTGGAGAATTTGTGAAGCATGTCCATATTCACGTAAAGGTCAAAGAAGCCCAACCGAAAGAACTCTGGACTGACAGTGACAACTGTGGATTGAACAAAAGTTCTTTTTTTTGTTTCTTAATGTTTGTTTGTTTATTTATTTTGAGAGAGAGAGAGCAGGGGAGGGGCCGAGAGGGAGAGAGAGAGAGAGAGAGAGAGAGAGAGAATCCCAAGCAGGCTCTGAGCTGTCAGTACAGAGCTTAATGCGAGGCTCAAACCCATGAACTATGAGATCATGACCCACGCCGAAATCAAGAGTCGGATGCCCAACCAAATGAGCCACCCAGGTACCCTGACCAAAAGTTATTTTTAAAAGACAATTTTGGGGGCACCTGGGTGGCTCAGTCGGTTAAGTGTCCGACTCTTGGTTTTAGCTCAGGTCATGATCTCACTCACGGTTTCGTGAGTTCAAGCTCCGCATCAGGCTCTGCGCTGGTAGTGTGGATCCTGCTTGGGATTCTCTCTCTGCCCCTTCCCCACTCGCACTGTCTCTGTCTCTCTCAAAATAAACAAATAAACCTAAAAAATAATAAAAAATAAATGAAAGGGCTATTTTGAAGATAATGATTCTGACTTTGGAGCACCTTTAGTGATGGGCAGTAGAAGTTACCTTTTCTTCCTGAGCAGGTCTTGTTTGCTTTGGCTGGCAAGATTATAATCCCAGACTGGTAGAGTCTGTGGAAATAATAATAAAAGCTTTAGAGTCCCAAGAACTGAATTTAAATCCCAGCCCTGCCACTCTGTTACTGCAGACACGTGACTTTCTGTTTCTTTCCCTTTCATCTGTGGCCTCGTAGAAGAAATGCCCTTGTCTTACAATATATAGGAGAGTGTAAAGGAGGGGTGGGGATTCTACTTGTTTCCCTCCAGGACCAAGTACTCTCTTTAGTGTAACTACTACTCGGAAAGAATTTATCCCTTGCCAGCCACCACTCTAAGAGCTTTTCAGATATTATTTAATGCACCTGACAGCTTTGTTACTATGTAGTGTGCATATCCCCATTTCACAGATTCAGGACAATGAGGCACATGGAAGGGAAGTAACTCCCCCAAGGTCATTAGCTACTGACTGTGGAGCTGGAGTCTGGCCAGTGTCCATGATGGAAACCACTGGATCCTGCTGTCTGGTCCACCTTCCCATCTTTGGGTTTCCATAATGTTTCTTGTGAGGTGTCCCCATGTCTTTTCCCTGAAAGACGGGGAAGAGGGTGCAGGGCAACACTCCATCTTCGAGACAAACCTCATTTCCTCATCTATAAATTAAAGAGGTTGGACTAGTGATCCTGACTTTCCTTGGCTCTGGCATGTAACCTCTCTGCCTCCATTTTCATGTCTGCAGTAGAAAGCGTCTTACCAGCCTTTATTCCCTGAGTGCTTCAGTGTGCTGGGAATATTAAACAGAGATCAGGGTTAACTAGAGATCAAACATGAACACACTTTGGAAAGTAGAATGCTCCTTGCGAACATCAGCCATTGTTATATTGGCAACATATCACATTCAGGTTTTTTTCCATCTGCTTTCTTGCCACTGAGACTCTCTTTAGATTCTCCCTCATGTATATGGTAGTTTGCAGTTTTCAAACTTGATCTTACTTGAGCCTGCCAAATACCAGCAATGACTAAAATCCAAGCCTTTAGGGGTGCCTGGGTGGCTCAGTCAGTTGAGTGTCCAAGTCTTGATTTCGGCTCAGATCTTGACCTCGAGGTTCATGGGTTTCAGCCCCATGTCGGGCTCTGTGCTGACAGTGTGGAGCCTGTTTGGGATTCTCTCTCTCTCTCCCTCTCTCTCTGCCCAACCCCCAGCTCTCTCTCTCTCTCTCTCTCTCTCTCCAAATAAATAAATAAACTTAAAAAAATAAATAAATAAAATAAAATCCAAGCCTTGAGATTCCTACCCCATTGTTTACTTTATCACCACACTGTCATTAGCCTTCTGGAGCTGTGACCCCATGCACTATCCTTGCTACTTAGCAATGTTTAGTCTAAAATAGACACAGGGGAGCATATGTCAGGTCACTGGCATACAGGAAGCACAGTGCTTAATAGACATAGTCTATTGACATAGTCTTAGAGATGACTGCAATACAACAAACCATGAGAAAAGTGGTATTATACCCATTTTAAAGATGTTAGGGCACCTGGGTCGCTCAGTCTGTTAAGCATCTGACTCCGGCTCAGAGGTCACGATCTCGTGGTTCGTAGGTTCAAACCCCGTGCTGGGCTCTGTGCTGACAGCTCAGAGCCTGGAGCCTGCTTCGGATTTTGTGTCTCCCTCTCTCTCTGCCCCTCCCCCTGCTCACAAGCTCACACGCTCTCTCTTTCTCTCTCTCAAAAATAAACATTAAACATTTTTCAAAAAAAAAGAATATAGACTTATTGGTATATTTCTTTCTTTCTTTTTTTAATATTTTTTTAACGTTTATTTATTTTTGAGACAGAGAGAGGCAGAGCATGAACGGGGGAGGGTCAGAGAGAGAGGGAGACACAGAATCGGAAGCAGGCTCCAGGCTCTGGGCCATCATCAGCCCAGAGCCCGACGCGGGGCTCGAACTCACGGACCGTGAGATCGTGACCTGAGCTGAAGTCGGACGCTTAAACGACTGAGCCACCCAGGCGCCCCAAGTATATTTCTTTAATGATACACACGCAGCAGCCACAGCTATGCATACATTTTGTCTATAATAATTTTTCCAGTATATATTTTGAAGGTAATGGATAATTCATCCTTGAGGCCAGAAGTATATCTATAGCATTCCATACTGAGCAGCCCACTACCTGCACAATTTGTTCACATTCTGTAATTATTTCTTGGATAATAGATTGAGCTCGCACTGTGTGCCCGCTCTAATTAGACGGTGGTAGGAAAGGTATCATAACCCTCCTACATAATCAGAGAGGAGAAAGACCTTTGGACCCCAATGAAATATCTATCTAGCCCTGCAGTTTCAACATAGTTCCTAATGTGATTTGACAGTAAATATAGAGCCTTCTCAACCTGGTGGTTTTCCCTTTGTGTCATAAAGCAGGTTCTCGATAATAAATATTAGAGGCACCTTTCCAAGGCAGTCCAAAGTGTCTTGGCTTTTATTATTCCATAAAACCTCCACCCCCACCTTTTGTTTAATTTTTTTTGATGTTCACGTTTGAGAGAGAGACACACACAGAGCGAGCAGGGGAGGAGCAGAGAGAGAGGGAGGCACAGAATCCAAAGCGGGTTCCAGGCTCTGAGCTGTCAGCACAGAGCCCGACACGGGGCTTGAACACACTGACTGAGAGATCATGACCTGAGCCGAGGTTGGACGCTTAACCGACTGATCACCGAGTCAAAACCTCCACCCCTTTTATAAGGACTCACCTGTTGGGGGAATCAACTGATCACAGCCATGGATTTCAGCATATACAAAATCAATCAGGAAAAAGAGCAGGGCAGAGGAAGAGCTGAGAAGACTGGCAAAGGCTGAGAGAGACCTGTAAATCAGATCTCCATTGCTGTCTGCTTCACAATTCCCTCTTAAAATGTTACTCACCCAGGGTCCACCCCAGCTAGTGAATCAGAATCAAGCACATGTGTTTCGCAGCCAAGCACTAAGGATGAACCTAGTGCACAGCCAGGACTGAGATGCATGGTGGGAGCATCTTTTTTTTTTTTTAATGTTTATTTTTGAGAGAGAGAGAGAGAGAGAGTGCACAAGCAGGGGAGGGGCAGAGAGAGAGGGAGAGGGAGACACAGAATCTGAAGCAGGCTCCAGGCTCTGAGCTGTCAGCACAAAGCCTGATGTGGGGCTCGAACTCACAAGCTGTGAAATCATGACCCGAGCCGAAGTCGGACGCTTAACCAACTGAGCGACCCAGGTGCCCTGCAAGTGGGAGCATCTTTGACTGGGGCCTTCCCTGACAACATGGAGGAACAGGTGGACAGATAACGGGGCCTTGCACCTGGTTAAGGGAAACGTTGCAGGTGAACAGGGGCCAAGGCTACAGAGCACTGCATATGGTTAGATATGAAGTAGTAAAGAAGAAAGCTTTAACATTAGTCGTTGTGAAACCAAACACATTCCCTCCCTTGGGAGTTCTGACTGGTTAAAGCTCAGGAGACTTCACTTGATCACTTGATGAA
This sequence comes from Panthera uncia, assembly GCF_023721935.1. Taxonomy (NCBI): domain Eukaryota; kingdom Metazoa; phylum Chordata; class Mammalia; order Carnivora; family Felidae; genus Panthera; species Panthera uncia. The sequence continues at coordinate 66,731,256 of NC_064811.1, read as the reverse complement.
ATCTGAAAAGTATAGGTACCACTTTGTTCAAGGGACACTATTCCTTAGTGGTTTTTCAACTATTGCATTTTTCTGTGGAAGCTTGAAGCACCACCCCCCTCACCCTTTTTTTTTTCAGATTCTGGACTGATGATTTCACACACAAAAAAATAATCATTTTTTGGGGTGCCTGGGTAGCTCAGTTGAGATAGCGACTGACTTTGGCTCAGGTCATGATCTCACAGTTCATGGGTTTGAGCCCCACGTCAGGCTGTGTGCTGACAGCTCAGAGCCTGGAGCCTGCTTCAGATACTGTGTCTCCCTCTCTCTCTCTCTGCCCCTCCTGCATTCATTCTCTCTCTCTCTCTCTCAAGAATAAATAAACATTTTAAAAAATTAATCGTTTTTTTTTAAGTAACCCAAGACATCTGTTAGCTATCAGGACACCACTAGTAATTATGCAATGAGGGCTGACATTAGCTAGAAGCATCTGTGTGATGGCAATTTTTTGGAGAAGTAAAGAACTCTATCTCACAAAGTTCTCTTAAGGAGAAACTGAGATAATGTCGGTGCAATAGCTTTGGATTCTTTTTATGTTTTTTTATTTATTTTTGAGAGAGAGAGAGAGACAGAGACAGAGACAGAGTATGGGGTGTGGGGTGCACAGAGAGGGAGACACAGAATCCGAAGCAGGCTCCAGGTTCTGAGCTGTCAGCATAGAGCCCGAAACGGGGCTTAAACCCACAAACTGTGAGATCATGACCTGAGCCGAAGTCGGACGCTTAACCGACTGAACCACCCAGGTACCCCTCTGTGCAATAGCTTTGTAAAAGTTATTAGAATTACTATTAAATAAAACACCTCATACGCAAAATAGATATTGTTCAGGATGGTTGTCTTGAAAAAAGAAGAAAAAAATCCTCTTGCCAATAAAAAGAGAAAAAAATCAGAGAAAGGGGCTATAAACCTCCCCAGAAAACCTGTGAAAGGAGCCCTCACCCCATCTCCTTGATGTTTCTAATTGCCTAGTATCGACAATATCTGGAAATGTCTTGTTAAGTCAGTTGAGTGTGGCCACCCCTAATTAGGAGAAATGTGATGAAATGTCTTCTCAACTGGAATCTGCGTGATATCCAACCAATACAGGCAGGCGTTTAATGCTTTTTTGGGTTTGTTTTCACAGGCAGTGCCCTTCGGAACTTAGCCTTAAAAATGAATCCCGTTGTTTCACAGCCAGGATATGGGACCGGGGGTGTGATGCATAGTGACTGGCAATCTGGCGTATTTGACTGCTGTGATGACCTGGGGATTTGTAAGTACATGTGTTATTGTTCCTCCTCGGCTCCCATAATACAGGTTCCTGACCTAATAAAACTCATCTACTCATCCTGCCATTGAGCTCCTGCTTTATGGTCAACTCAGAAGTCACAAGCTGCAAGCCCGTGGGTGGATTTAGCCGCCAGATATGTTTTGTTTGTCCTGTACACAATGACCTCTCTTCATGCATTACTTTAAAAATACTAGGAAACATATAAAATCAGATTTCACATAAAAATCTGGCCTCCCAATGTAGATTTCCAGCTTCTCTTGGAAATCGGAAAATATGGAGAGATGAGCCTTCAGCACACATGGTGGGGGTCTGCTGCTGCTTAGCATGAGCTAATCCCACTGAAGGAGATTCTCATTCTAGTTTGCCATATGTATTTATGTCCACCATTGTCTATTCTGTGTTTTTTGTCTCAATCTATTTCACTCATTTTAGCTGTGCGACCTTGAGTTTGTGATCCTTGCTTAGATCGATCACCTTTTGCAATTTTCCACCTCTTAGTATCACCATGTTCTTGACATATCGGTCTGGTTTGTCTTCTATTTACTTCTCCTTTTACCTACAATGCCGTCCTATGTTTCCCAGCTTTCAGTGATGTTCTTGCGACTCTTGTCATTGTTCCATTTCAGGAAGCCTTGCGGGTTTTTAGCTTTACTGAAATCTAATTCTTTTCTACAACAAAACACACTGTTTATGTGAGAACCTTTTCTTATTTCAGAGTCTCATGTCGTATGGGTTGCAGACATCCTCTGTGGGGCTCATCTTTCCATTGTGTGTGAAAAATAGCCTCCTTTTTTGTATGTGATGGAAGTTCCACCAGGTTCTTTGGAGATAGCCTTTTGCTTAAAAACAATCAATCAAGAAACCACAGACTCTCTTATCATACCAGAACTCCATCCCAGAACTTTTCAAAACACATTTTTACTCAAAGCATATTTGAGAACAGTTTCCTGTTTGTTTCTATTTTCTTTTTTTTTTTTTAATTTTTTTAAACATTTATTTATTTTTGAGACAGAGAGAGACAGAGCATGAACAGGGGAGGGTCAGAGAGAGAGGGAGACACAGAATCTGAAACAGTCTCCAGGCTCTGAGCAGTCAGCACAGAGCCCGACGCGGGGCTCCAATTCACGAGCGAGATCATGACCTGAGCTGAAGTCGGCCGCTTAACCGACTGAGCCACCCAGGTCCCCCTGTTTCTATTTTCTTAAGCCCTTTCTCTGCCTTACAGAGACTCTTTACAGTGAAACTGCGCTCAACTTTTTAAACTACCAATACACATATCCCTTAATTCCTGCTTGCTTCCATCCACATGATGAGAACAGTGCCCTCCTTTTGCCTGAATGACCACCTAGAAACTATTTCTGCTCTTTGTAATGATTTCTTTACTCAGTGTTTTCTGCCCCTAAACACCCTCCCATGGTTTCTCCACGGCTTCTCAGACATCCTGACGCCACAAACTTCCTCTGCAAGCGTGACCCGAATGTAACAAGGGCAGGGAAGAAAGATAATGGAACAATCTCAGACTGGCAAGGCAGGAGCTTTTGCAATTAAATCTGATCCAGTAATAATGACTCACAAATTATCCCCAGTTCCTGGATAGCCGGCTCTAGAAGCAAGACACTGAGAGCCAGGTGACAACATTGTTTTCTCTGAGTCCCCATTAAAGTCATTTCCTGAGCCAACATCTTTTTGAAAGAGGTGTGATTTCATTGAAAGCATGGTGACTTTCACTAACTCTTCTATGTGGCTTCCCCCCCTTCCTCCCCGCACCCAGGCCTCTGTGGGACCTTCTTTCCCCTATGCCTTTCCTGTCAGATCGCCTCTGACATGAACGAATGCTGTCTGTGCGGAGCGAGTGTCGCCATGAGGACCTTGTATCGGACGCGATATGGCATCCCGGTAAGTCACCCACGTGCATGGTGAGGCGTGAGCCCAGATACCAGAGGGTTCCCTTCAGTCTGACCACAACTGTGTGATTGCCCACCTTGCCTTCATGGCTTGGCCCTGATCTTTTCTCCACTCCTGTCCTAAATGTGTCATGTGATTACCAGGGGCTGTGCTGCCACGGACACCATGGAACAAATTAGTACCACAATCTTAAATTGTTCCAGTAGGTATGTCCCTGAAACAGTTGCTGGAGGTGAGTAGGTGAGGAACAGAGGGCCCTTAGCCTCTCCTGGCTTTACTCAGAGTCAGACATAGGACCCTACAAATCTGCAGGCTGAGCCACAGTTAGAAAGCCGTGGGATGAAATGGGGGTGTAGTGGATCCCTTCACAGCTGGCACGCCTGCCTTCTAAGCCAGTGTTCATTCATTCAAAAGTGATTATTGAGCATCTGGACCCTGGCTAAGTCCTATCGTATTCATTCATTCAACAGGGATTTATCCCGTACATGGGACATGCCGATTCCAGAAGCTAGAGACACCTCAGTGAACAAAGCAAATCAAAAGCCCTGTCTGCGTGTAGCTTACATCCTTTTTCTTCTTATGTTTTTGAGAGCTTTATTTGCACATAGTTTCAGACTTAAAAGTTGCAGAAATAATACAACAACAAAAAAGAAATAATACAAAGAATTCCTGAATGCCCTTCACCCACATTCCCCAAATACTAAAATCTTGCCACCTTTGCTTTATTTACTCTTTCCTCTACCTCTCTGTCCATTCTGTTTTATTTTTTCCAAAATAAACATTGAGAGGAAATTACAAACTTGATGTCCTATTACCTCTGTTACAGCATGCATTTCTTAATAGCAAGGACGTTCATTTATATAACCATAACATAATGATCAAAATCAGGAATTTAACATTGATACAACACTATCAGCTAATATGTGGATCTTATTTAAACTTTACCAATTAACCCAATTAACATTCTTTGGATGAGAAGAAAATCAATCTGGAATCACACATTTGTTCAACTGTCATTCAACCCTAGTTATTCCTACAATAGGGAATAGTTTCTCACTCTTTCCCTGTCTTTTTTTCCTCCCAAGTACAGATCAGTTATTTTGTAGACTACCCCTCAATTTGGTGTGTCAAATTTGTCTTCATGGTTAGACAGGTTTTACACTTTGGCAGAACCTCCACAGAACTGACCCAATATGTGCTGTGCTTCATGTCAAGAGGCACATGACATCGGTGTATCCCATTATGGTGGTTTAATTTGATTACTTAGTTAAGATATAGCGTCTGCTAGGATTCTCGACGGTAATGTTGCCTTTTTCCCCTCTATAATGTGTAAGCACCTTGGTGAGAGATATAAATATTTTATTCCTCATCAAACCTTCACCCACAAGGAATAATAGCCATTGACGATTCTCACCTGGATCAATTGTTACTATGATGGCTGTCAATGGCAGAGCTTACATTCTAATAGGAGAAGATGGCCACAGTGTAACTAAGTAAACACTTTATAGGGTGCTGATGAGTGGTACAGAAAAAATAAAGCCAAGATGAGGAATAAAGAGTGTTGAAGCATTCTAATTTTATTTTATTTTCAGCATCATAAAATGTATTTTCATCTAAACAAGGTTTATCCCAGGAATGCAAAGATGGTTCAGTATCAGAATACTCTATTTATAGATTCAAAAAGAAAAGCCATATGATCATCTCAACTGATGCCGAAAAAAGCATTCAACACAATTCAATACTCATCCACATTTTTAGAAAGGGAGTTCTAATTTTAAGTATGGTTATCAGGGAAGGCCTTGGTACAAAAGTAAAGACCTAAAAGGATGAGAAGTTGACCCACTTGGGGGTCTTCAGCCAGGCAGAGGGAAGGGCACCACCAAAGACTTTTAAAGTAGAGTTTATCTGGAATGTTCCAGAAACTGCAAGGGGCTAGGGAGGTAGGTATAGAGAGAGTGAGGGGGTGAGGGTAGGATGTCATAGAAAAAGATGACATCAGAGCAAGAGTTAGAACTTCTAGGGCCTTGAAGACCATTATAAGAACTTTAGCTGTTACTCTGAGTGAGCAGAGAAGCCATTGAAATGTTTTAAACAAAGAAGTGACGTGATGGATTTTTTTCCTGAAAACTTAGCCTCTGCCCCAATCACTGCTCCCATAGAAACGGGAGCAAGTTCTTAATCCCCCTACGCCTCAGCCCCCTCACTGATTGAATGGTCATGATGATATCTCCCCTTGGTGGTGTAGTAAGAGTCATGTGAAATAATGTATGGACAATGTATATACTATCCATAGCACAGGATCTGGCAATTAATAAGTGCTCAGTAGGGGCGCCTGGGTGGCTCAGTAGTTTGGGCGGCCGGCTACAGATGATCTCGCGGTCTGTGAGTTTGAGCCCCGCGTTTGGCTCTGTGCTGAGAGCTCAGAGCCTGGAGCCTGCTTCGGATTCTGTGTCTCCCTCTCTCTGCCTCTGCCCTGCTTGCTCTGTGTCTCTGTCTCTCTCTCAAAAATAATAAACATTGGGGCGCCTGAGTGGCTCAGTCGGTTAAGCGTCTGACTTCGGCTCGGGTCACAATCTCACGGTCCGTGAGTTTGAGCCCCGCGTCAGGCTCTGTGCTGACAGCTCAGAGCCTGGAGCCTGTTTCAGATTCTGTGTCTCCCTCTCTGTCTGACCCTCCCCCGTTCATGCTCTGTCTCTCTCTGTCTCAAAAATAAGTAAACGTTAAAAAAAAATTTTTTTTAAGTAATAATAAACATTAAAATTTTTTTTTTAAATAAGTGCTTGGTAAACAACTACTTTTACTTCTGTTCTTTTCTTCGAGAATCACTCAGTTGTTTCACAGGGCAGAGGTGTGTTCAGAGCCTGACTCATTTCTCCTGCGTGCTTGCTCAGCTGCCTGACTTGCTCAGCAGCTGCAAGTGAGGCTGCTCTCATTCATGCTATTCTTAAGGCAGCATAACACACAGAGGTTCTTAATTTTGTGCCCTGACCTTGAACTTCCTGAATTGCATGCAAAGTGTCATTCATATGTACTTATGCATATGGTGTGAGGGTAAGATTCTCAAAGCAACCCAAAACCTCAACATGGAATATAGGAAGGGGAACTTAGCTGGATCCTGGAGATAAGGGGTTAGGAAACACTCAACATATAGCAAACTGTTTGACTCTCTGCTAAGTCATTTGGTGGTGTCAGTTTTCTCATCTGTCATGAGGAAGTTGTGCAAGATGATTCCTAGTTCTAGGATTCTAGGATAAGGTATGGTTCCTCGATGTACAATGAAGCAATATATTTATAGACAGTGTATCTCTATTTCCTCCTTAGAACAGACCTAAAAATAATTCCCTGGACTGATCTGTATCATTCAGGCTCTCTGCTTTGTTTCTCTTTCATATCCATGCAAACTTTTATGGGGCTGGTACAATGCAGCCTCTCTGATCTGCCCCCCCCCCACCCCCCACCCTGCTTCATGGACACAGTCAAGAAAGCATCCCTTTGGCCAGGGCATAAGAGAGAAGGAGGAAGAAAAGAAAGAAACAACTACTGATTGTACTACTACTTGCTGGGATATTATTCTGATGTATATTTACTCATTTACTACTTGCAAACTCCTGTGGTACAGGAATTGTTACCTCCCTTTATAGATATGGAAACCATATATATGAGAAAATGAGAAAGGCTTAAGGTCATAGAACATGTGAATGTTGGAATTGTTCACCCAGTGTCTCCTGCACCAGAATAGGCGTCCTTTCAAGGGCATGTCTCCCAGAAGGTCATTGAGGACCCAACTGGACCCTTCCATTGAGAAGGCCCCCAAATCCTTGCAAAATAGTCCATACCATGGTTTGCCAAACAATATTCATTACTTTCTTCTTTTCCCGATAATTTGCATATCTCCTTTTCTCCTAACACCCCCCCTTTGCAGAACTTGAGAGAGGTCAACGAAATTGGCCAGAGGGATGCAGTGTGGGGCCTGGTCTGGCACTACTTGCAAGCTACAGAAAATTTGTGCATTTCACAATCGGCTTTAAGGGGAAGCATTTTAGAAGAGATGACAGAGGACTCGGGCTATAGTTGTAAACTGCAGATCATTTGACATAGTGTCACAAGGGCACTGGCTTGAAAAAAGAAAGACCAAGAGCTGCCACCAATTTGTTATGTGATCTGAACAAGTCATTTAGCTTCACTTGGTCATCAGAAAAATAAGGATAATGTCACAGAATTCTCATGATAAAGCAGTAACATACAATGTACCTTTTTTAAATGTTTGTTTTATTGATTTTGAGAGAGAGAGCAAAAGCAGGGGAGGGTCAGAAAGAGAGAGAGAGAGAGAGAGAGAGAGAGAATCCCAAGCAGTCTTCATGCTCAGCTCAGAGCCCAACATGGGACTCAAACCCAAGAACCATGAGATCATGACTGAGCTGAAATTAAGAGTCAGACACTTAACCGACTGAGCCACCCAGATGCCCCCAATGTACCTTTTAAAGAGTTTTGAAAAACTATACAAATGCAAGGAATTGTGTGAATGTATTTATGGGATATATGTTGACCCACTGCTTGTTTTTCCACAGGGATCTATTTGCAGTGATTTCCTATGGCTGGGATGTTTCCCTCATTGCACCCTTTGCCAACTCAAGCGAGATATTGAGAAAAGAAAAGCAATGAATGCTTTCTAAAAACGGCTTACAACTTGGTAAGTTGTTGGGAATTCTTTGATTTAGGAGTAACAAAACAAATTCTCAATAACATCTTTTATTTCCTTGGTCTTCTCTCACAAACACATGAAACATCCCTTACAAAATGGGGGACAAATGATTTTTAATTGCCAGGCCACACCAACAGTCGGTAGTCAGCTTCCATGGTTTGACAGGGCTAAATCTGATAGGATAACAACGAATTCTGGGATTTTTTAGGTTGTCTGCCACAGGAGGGGTGGCTGTGTGATGCGCCAAGTGAGCACGCCACATATCAACCACGTATATCTTAACTAGACCATGACTTAAGGTAGTCGAGATATGTATGCGACCAGACCTTCATTTCCCTAAGTATGGTTCCTAGTTCTACTGTTACCAACAGTAACCAGTTGAGGTATTATACTAAACGTGACTGCGTAATGTGCCTAGTTCTGTGTTCTTGATGACATCAGAATGTTAATATAACAATCCTTCCTCCAAAGTGATGGGAAGCTAGTTTTTAGTCTCTATAAGTGTGGACAATTCACCCAGTTATGCCAAATTCCCAAAGCCCCCACTATGAAGAAGAGTTATTGACTTTTTTGTGACTATGTTATCAAAATTGGGTAGCTGCTCATTTACCTGGTTTCCTAAGCTCCCCTACTCACATTTTTAATCTTCTGAGTTCCTGTTTCTCTCAGGCAAGCAGGTAATAGTTTACTTGTCCTGTCTTTCAATCTCTTATTGCCAGTCCCCGTGGAATTTGCAATTAATGTTTAGTTTTCACGTGGAAATGGCTATTATCTATAAAATCCTATCTCCCAAGAGGCCTTTGAGAATGTTTGATTAGGATGGTACATTCATGTGCATAATAAGTTGTCACTGGCCCAATCTGTCCTTTTTTAGTTATTTTGCCACATGCTCCACAAAACAATGTCCTCTCCATGAGCATTTTTAGTTCATTTCATGTTGCATTTTCATACCATTTTAGTATCTGAGCATTTGTCTCCCAATTGCTTTCAACCCTCAATGACTGAGATGCAGAGTCAAGATGGGGAGTTTTCTTATCATCCCTCTTCCTCCTTTACTCTACCTGCTGAGAATTGACTATTATCTCTCTTTCCAAGCACTGACGTTTGTTAAAAGGCCTGTGTTAATAACTTGACTCAGAACCTGATGCCAAAGTAGCCCTAAAGGAAGGAAGATGTGACAGTTTACTGGTATAGTCATCCGGTCAATGAAAAAGATTGGTTAGTGTTCTCTGCCCTTTGGAGACTCTTACCTTGGCATGGTTGATGATTCATTGACATTTGATAACAGAAATTAACTCTGGCAATCTACAGATTATTCTATTGGTTCCCTCAACCACCTAGCGACAGTGCCTGACACTCAGTAGGCATTTAATAAATATTGTGGAAGAATAACTCAATGCAACTTTCAAGCAAGGAAGCATAATGAGGCCCTCACCTAGGAGATTCATGTGAATCTTAACTGGTGATTGTGATTCTTTCTAATAGATTGTACTGAAGCAGGGACCATGATTTGATGTAAATTTTAAATATGTAACAATTTGGCAGTAGGGTTGAGGTGGAACAGAAGTTTAGATTTTTGGAACAAGATAATATAAAGAAAGAAACTGATAAGTCCTGATTTGTTCATTCATTCTCTCTTTTCTTTTCTTTCCTTTTTTTTTTTTTTTTTTTTCCTGATTTCTACAGGTCATATTCACAATGTGGTAAAAGAAATGCTGGAATGACACACTGCACCTGCTGTGCTATCTCACCCCAAATCTGAGAAACTAATTCAACTAATCATATGGCTTCCAATGACTTCAAGACCTTTTTAATTTCCAGTTTATTGCAAAAGAAGTATATTTCCCATGCTGTTCTCTAAAATGACTGCTATTAAAAAATGAACATCCTCCACATTTCTTGTGTCTTTAAATACAGCTTCATGAAAAATTCAATATGATTTTTTTAAAAAAATGAACCCAAGTTTGTTAAAATGTTAAAGTTGAATGACGGGTACATGGAGAGTCTTTTTTTTTTTCTTTCTTTTTTTAATTTTGAAAGGCTTTTTTTTTTTTAAGTATAGTTGACACATAAAGATTCTTTTTTTAAATGTTTATTTTTGTTTATTTTGGGGGGAGGAGTGAGTGGGGGAGGGGCAGAGAAAGAAGAGAGAGAGAATCCCAAGTAGGCACCATGCCCAGTGCAGAGCCTGATGTGAGTCTCCATCCCACAACTGCAAGATCGTGACCTGAGCCAATAACAAGAGTCAGATGCTTAACCTATTGAGCTACCCAGGCACCCACCCAACACATCAAATATTTATCCTACTCTTCTTTCATACATATATATACATATACATATATATATATGCTTGAAAATGTCCAGAATAAAAAGTGTTTTAAATGCTGTCAAGTGAAAAGCTTCCCTAATTGTAGACTTTCCCACCACTGGCAGACAAGGTGTCACCCTGTGCAATCTCTCACCCCCAAAAAGTGTGGTATTTTGATTCACCTTAGGCTTCCTTTGGTTGCTAAGATGGCATCTGGCACTTCCATACTTTACTTAAAGTAAATACACTCCAGGAGTATTTGCTGAGCAATGTAGAGTTTACTGTAGGTTATACGAACCAAAGAGAGGATTTCTGTCATAAGCCACATAGCAGATCTTCTAATTGAAATTGCCATCAGACATTTCTATCCTCCCTAAGGTCTTATGCAGCAAGCCAGCCACGGGAGCTTCATGTACATTTTTTTCTTTCTTTTTTCTCCACAGGTTAACATGGCATTTTAAAAACCTGAGATATAATTGATATATGATATTGTATTAGTGTTAGATGTACAATATTCTGGTTTGATACATGTATGCACTGCACACACGTACATATTGCAAAATGATCACTACAGTAAGTCTAGCTTATTAACATCCATCACTGAACATAGTCACAATTTTTTTCTTGTATTGAGAACTCTTAAGATTACTCTCTTAGCAACTTTCCAATAGCAATACTTTACAATATGCAACACCACACTATACATTACATCCCCATGACATATTTCTTTTATAACCAGAAGTTTGTACCTTTGACTCCCTATCCCACCATGCCTACTTCTGGCAACCACCAATCTGTTCTATCTACGAGTTCAGGTCGTTTGTTTTAGATTTCACACATAGGCAACACCATCCAGTGTTTATCTTTTACTGTCTGACTTAACACTTAGCTTAATGCCCTCAAGGTCCATCCACTGCTGTCATAAATAGGATTGCCTTCTTTTTTATGGCTGGGAAATATATATATATATCTCACATCTTTATCCATTGGTCCTTCAGTGAACACTTAAGTGTTTCCATGTCTTGGCCACTGTAAATAATGCTGCAGTGAATGTCGGGTCAGTCCACATACCTTTTTTTTTTTTTTTAAGTTTATTTCTTTATTTTGAGAGAGAGAGAGAATCCCAAGCAGGCTTCATGCTGTTAGCGCAGAACCTGATGTGGGGCTCGAACTACAGGTGAGATCATGACCTGAGCCAAAATCAAGAGCCAGATGCTTAAACAACTGAGCCACCCAGGCACTCCAGTCCACTTACCTTTCTTACGCAAAGCAATTTAGTTCTATCTTGGCTTTCTAGTCTAGGAACCACAGCCCCAAAGGTGCAGGATGAGGGTGGAATTCTTAAACAAAAAATGTTTTCCAGATCGCTTATTGGAAAATTACAACATACTTCATACGTGTTGTATATAAAAGTCATGATAAATAGGAGTTTTCTTGTAATCTTTGCTAGAACTGAGAAGTGTTATTATTTAGATTCATTCTCCCACTCCTTGACATCATGTTTCTTCTGGGCTCTCCAAATGCCTAAGGCTGCCTTGCATCAAGCTCCTTCCTTTAAACCAAACCCTCCTTAAATGCTACAAGAGGCTAGAAATTGCTAATACCAAGGAGCAGCAACTCCTTTGAAGAAGATGGGGTTTGGAGACATGTAGATGATTTACAAATTGACAAGGCAAAGAATAGCAGAAGACAATTTATCTCAACTTCCAGGGTACAAAATGATTATCTGTACATTCCCCCCTCCCATGGATGTGGCATCAGAGTTAGCTGCGCCTGCTTAGTGGCTTGAACAACTAGACTCATTTCTTCTACTCAACGGTCTACAATTTGGGGCAGAATCCCCCATCTCTGCTCATGCTGTATGACCTGGGGTGGCTGGCCTGGGGCTGGACGATCCCTTTTAGATGATGTACTCACTCTGCCTCTTGGCTAGTGGTTCAGCCAGGGCTTGAGCCTAGGGGCCTGGGTTGCTCTCCATATTAGCCAAGAGGCTGCTTGGATCGCCTCACAGTATGTTTGTTGGGTGTCCAGGGTAAGAATCGCAAAAGAACGTTATGGAAGTGCACATTTCTATGACCTAGCTTCAGAGGTCAGACAGCATCACCTCTGCCGAACTCTTTTGGTTGAGGCAGTTGCAAAGGTCCACCCAGGTCCGAAGGAGAGGGGACATAGAACCTAACTCTCAATGTATTGTGGCAAGGTCCTTGAAGAGTAAAAGGGACAGGAGATATTGTTGCAGCCCTTTCCGGAAAGTACAATCTGCCACAGATGTTGTGAGGGGCTCTGTGTTGTGTTTCTTGGTATCGGACCTGTAATCCACCTATTCTCAGTAAAGCCCCTCTTCCAGGGTGGCAGGAGAGGGACGGCCAGCTGCCCAGTTCAGGCTGCCAGTTACAGTGGCATAAATTCTGTAACACCAGCTAAGTCTTTCTGGCGACATGAAAAGGTTTCCAGGGCATAAACGTGGTTGAAGCTTGTAACAAGAGCCTATTCATCTAGAGATTCTGATTCACACCTGTGCTGGGATGCAGGCGTCCAATTTTTCAAAACAACAAGTATTTCTGATGCAGGTCATCTCTCTGCCATGAGATCAGTACTTTTCCCTGTGGGTCATAATGAGGAGTTCTAGTGTAGTAACTCAGGTATGAAACATGCTTACAGGGCCAGGAGTTGAAGTTATGAGCTGGGAGACATTGCTTTATCTGCCCCTTCCCTTCCGCTTCCTCTCCACTTTATTTTAATTTCCATTTCTGCTCTGACCTCTGCATCCCAGCAACCTGGTTCCCTTAGGGATACAGCCTCTGTTCTATTTTGGGAGTAGGACAAAGCACAATGGAACGAGTCATTCTTTGCATTTCCCATCTCAGCCTCCTGTTAATCAGCATGGTTTTCTCCACCCCCCATAGAATATCCAGGTTTCAGAGGCCAATTATTCTACAGTAGCTGCTTTCAGAGTTTTGGGATCTTCTCCCGGGGGAGGTGTTGTTGTGGCGTCCTCTGACTGGACAATGCCCCTCAGACACTTCTGACTGGGAGTCATTGTTGAGGTCATCTTAAAGCCCGATGCAATTGTCCCCTAAGCTTTGCCTTTACTCAGTTCTGATTCTGGCTTTTGTGTAATATCCACTCCAGAAGTAATAGATAAATCCCATTCTGCCACAAATTTCCATAGAGCAGCGGGTTCTGAATCTGCTCCTAGTCTTTTTTCCAAAGTGTTTTGTTGTGGTAAAATACACATAACATAAAATTTACCACTTCCAATTGTACAGATCAGGGGTTTTAACTACATCCATATCGTTGTACAGCCATCACATCATCCATCTTCACCATCCCCCTTGTAAAGCTGAAACTCTGTAAACTCCATACCCATTAAGAACTAACTCCCCAACCCAATGTCCCTCAGTCCATGGCAGTCACCTCAAGATTCGATCCTCAAGATTCATCCATGTTGTACATATTCCAGAATTTTACTCCTTTTTAAGGCTGAATAATATTCCATTGTATGCATAGACCACATTTTCCTTATCCTTTCTTAGGTCAATGGACACTTGATTTGCTTACACATTTTAGCTATTTTGAATATCACTTATATAAACAGGGGTGTCCAAATATGTCTTCAAGACCCTGCTTTCAATTCTTTTGGATATATACCCAGATAAGGTTTTGCTGGATCACATGGTAATTCTATGTTTATTTTTTTTTATTTTATTTATTTATTTAAAAAAAAATTTTTTTTAACGTTTATTTATTTTTGAGACAGAGAGAGACAGAGCATGAACGGGGGAGGGGCAGAGAGAGAGGGAGACAGAATCGGAAGCAGGCTCCAGGCTCTGAGCCATCAGCCCAGAGCCCGACGCGGGGCTCGAACTCACGGACTGTGAGATCGTGACCTGAGCTGAAGTCGGACGCTTAACCGACTGAGCCACCCAGGCGCCCCAGTAATTCTATGTTTAATTCCTTGATAAACTGCCCTTATTTTCCATAGTGGCTATAGCATTTCACACTCCCACCAACAGGGCACAAGAGTTTTAATTTCTTTATATGCTCACTAACACTTCCTATTTTCTCTTTTCTTTGATAGTAGCCATCCTATTGGGTGTGAAGTACTATCCCATTGTAGTTTTGATGTGTGTCTTTCCCTAATGGTCAATGGTGTTAAGCATCTCTCCCTAGGCTTATTTGCCATTTATATATCTTCTTGGGAGAAATATCTTCAAGTTCTTTGACCATTTTTGAATTGTGTTGTTTATTTTTTTAATGTTGAGTTTTAGTTGTTCCTTATATATTCTGGACATTAGTCTCTTGTTAGATATGATTTGTAAATATGTTCTATTCTGTAGGTTGCCTTTTTTTGTTCATGTAATTCTTGTCTGGGTGGGAAGACAGATTCCTGGTGCTTACTACTCTGCGCTCCAAGGCTCACCTGAGTTTAGTCACAAACACTGTGAATGGGAAAAGGAACCATGCTCCATAAATTCAGTTCTTATAACACCACAAAAACCCCTCATTTGCCAAGAAGGGAGAGAAGGCAATAATAACATAGCCATGTATGTAGCCAGAGATCCGTTTATCATTTGGAATAAAAATAAGTAACAAGGGATATACTCAGGAGCAGTGAAGCCTGACAGCCTGGTGGACTTTGTCTGCAAAGTAATCCCTTGGATGGGTTCCTTTATTGGTTTCAAGAATTTTTGGCTGGTGGTAGGGAAGAGAATTCAATTGTGAAAGATGTCAGAGTGAGAACTGAATGTCTGCACCTGGAGGTGGATCCAGACTGCTCCTTTCATCACAAAACCACAACCCTCAGAGAGGGACTGGCAGAATCATACACCCTTGAACTGGGGCCATGGGCAGATGGATGACCATGTGATTTCAGCAGAAACAGCAAGCACCTTCTCTGAAAGCCACACAGCACATAGTATAAACTTAAGGATAAGCAAGGAAACTTAGAATAATTCAAGGGGCCCCTGGTGGCTCAGTTGATTAAGCTTCCAACTTTGGCTCAGGTTATGATCTCACAGTTCATGAGTTCAGGCCCCACTTCAGGCTCTGCACTGAGGGCATGGAGCTTACGTTGGATTCTCTGTCTCCCTCTCTCTCTGCCCCTCCCCCACTCATACTCTTTCTCCAAAATAAATAAATAAACATTTAAAAAATTCATTCAATGCTAACTTATTGTTTTTAGAAATAAACCTCAATACAGAACTGTTTAATGGGAAAAATGAAAGCAGGCACTGAGCAATCCTATCCTTCTCTTAAAGCCTTTTCCCCCATTTGTTCTTCTCCCCCAACTCAGACCGCCAAAATTTGTCTTCTTCTCTCCCTTTTCTTCATGGCGTCTTATGAAAAACATCCCCCTGGTGTACTCTCTCCCCTGCCCACCATGTCTCCCAAACTACTACCAGGGAACCAACTTCTAGATTATTAAGCAGCATATTTAACATCCTAATCTGATCTGTTTGCCTTTGGACAACTTCATCAAAGTCCAGATGTTCCCAAAGACAGTAGGGGGGATAGCAAAGGGGGACATTGTCAGGAAAACTGGTCTTATATAACTATGCCCCAAAATGTTCATCTCACTGTTCATCATTTTGTTTTTATTGATTGAAACAAAATAGAGAAATGTTTATCTGAGTCTCTGAGGCGGATGTATCTCTAGTTTTAAATCTGAGAGGAGAAACCAATATGTTTTCCCTTAAATTACTATCCCTTTATGTTCCTTTAGTCCCTATTCCAGCACTATCCCAGTCCGCCCACTTTCAGAACACAATGCATACCAAGTCTTTTCAGTCTGGCCTATACCAACCCAGGAATGGCTGGTGAGGGGAAGAACTTCCTGTTTTGTGTGTTCAGGTTCAGTTATGACTACTAAGGTACTTATATTTGAAACCATACTCATTAGGTGCTTCTGAGCACTCTAGATCTGCATGTTAAAGATATGCTTTTAAAACATCTGATGATTAGCTCAAATAAAGAAACTACCTTTTCTTCCTAAAACTTAAAATGAAATTGTTTCTCCCAGAATGAAAGAAGTATCTTCCCTACAAATTTACAATTTTCACTGAATGCAAAAGATATAATTTCTGGCAGTTAAAGGATAGGCATTTTTTTAAGTTTATTTATTTATTTTGAAAGACAGAGAGAGAGAGAGAGAGAAAGTGAGAGAGGGCATGAATGGGAGAGAGGCAGAGAGAGGGAGAGAGAGAATCCCAAGCAGGCTCTGTACTGTCAGTGCAGAGACCAATGCAGGGCTCAAACTCACCAACCATGATATCATGACCTGAGATGAAACTAAGAAACCTGACTGAGCCAACCAGAAGCCCCAAAGATGGCCATTTTTTAAATGTTTCTAGCCTTTAAGAATATGTAGGTCCAAACTCTGAGAGACCCAATGAGAAAAACTATACAGTGATGGATTTTATTGGTGGTGGAGGGTGGGGGGGTGGACTTTTCCCTTCTTGAATGGCCTAATAATTAAATTGACATAGATTAAGAGAAGAAAAACAAATTTAATTTCATATATACATGAGCTCTTGAAAATGTGAGACTCAAAGAAGTGACCAAAAGCAGGCAGCTTTTATACTTTTCAGACAAAACAACAACAATACATTTGTGAAGAACTGACACGACTAACATACACCCCCCAGACTTCCTGTGAAAAAGGCCTATCCACTTGAGCTGGAGCTTTAGCCAAGAGACAGGCATCAGGTTTACCACACATTGAGAGACTACAGAAGTGCTCTGAGGGAATATAGGTCAGGGGAACGCAATTTCTGAGCTCTCATTTGGCTTCACTATAGCTCATCTCCCAGAAAGGAGTTTACTAGTCTAGAACCCCAAATTTTGCAATTGTCACTAACTTGACACTTCCAGGTCATTTTGTCTAGAGATTAGCACAGACTATAATTATAGTCTCACAGGACTATATATATTTGCATACCTTAACAACTGCTGCTTGAGGGTCTAGCTTCCAACCAGCCTGAAATTGGGTGCTGACTAAGATCCGTCCTTCCAAAACACTCACAGGTCTAAGCACATCTTCATCAATTGGAACTTATCAAGAATAAATCAGACTGCTTAGACAATCACAAAAGTTTGAGAGTCATCAAAGAGCTAGGGCAAGGTAAAACAGTTTTATCTCCTAAGGCCACTCTTGCAAGACTAGGAGAGATAGCCATTTTGCCTAATACATAAAAACAAACACAGGAGTCAAAGCAAAATGAGGAAATAAAGAAATATGTCCCAAATGAAAGAACAGGATAAATTTCCAGAGAAGGGGGAAACCCTAATGAAACAGAAATAAGTAATTTACCTAATAAAGCATTCAAAGTAATGGTCATAATTATGCTCACCAAACTCGAGAAGAATGGATGAACACAATCAGAACTTCAACAAAAAGAAAATATAAGAAAGTACCAAAGAGAAGTCACAGAACTGAAGAATACAATAATCAAACTGAAGAGTAAAGTACAGAGGTTCAACAACAGACTAAGTGAAGCAGAAGATAGAATCAGTGAGCTAGAAGATAGGGCAGTGGAACTCACCCATTAGAGAGTAACAGCAACAAAAAAGAATTTTTAAAAGTGAAGATAGTTTGAGGGACCTATAGAACAGCATCAAGCAGAATCACATTTTCATTATAAGGGTTTCAGAAGAAGAGAGAAAGAAAGAGACAGAAAATGTATTTGAAGAAATAATGGCTAGGGGTGCCTGGGTGGCTCAGTTGGTTAAGCGTCCAACTTCAGCTCAGGTCATGAACTCATGGTTCATGTGTTCGAGCCCTGCATGAGACTCCATGCTGACAGCTCAGAGCCTGGAGCCTGCTTCAGATTCTGTGACTCCCTCTCTCTCTCTGCCCCTCCCCCACTCATGCTCTCTCTCTCTCTCTCTCAAAAAATAAATGTTAAAAAAAAAATTTTAATTAAAAAAAAAAAAGAAAGAATGGCTAAAAACTTTCCCAACCTAAGAAAGGAAACATACGTCTGGATCCAGGGAGTTCAGAAAGTTCCAAAGAAGATGAACCCAAAGGTACCCATGCCAAAGCACATTATAATGTTACAAAATGTTGAAAGTGAAGGATAAGGAGAGAAGCTTTTTTTTTAAGGTTTATTTCTTTTGAGAGAGAGAGAGCACAAGCAAGGGAGGGGCAGAGAGAGAGGGAAAGGGAGAAAGAGAATCCCAAGCAGGGGCCATGCTGTCAGGACAGAGCCCGACGCAGGCTCGATCCCACAAACTGTGAGATTATAACCTAAGTGAAAATCAAGAGTCAGATGCTCAACCAACTGAGCCACCAGATACCCCTAAAGAGAGAATCTTTAAAGCAACAAGGGAAAAGAAACTTGTTACATCCAAGAGAAGCCCCTAAGGTTTTCAGCATATTTCTCAACAGAAACTTTGAAGGCCAGAAGGAAGTAGATGATATATTCAAAGTGCTGAAATGAAAAAAATGTCCAACCAAGAATAGTCTACCAAACAAGGTTATCCTTCAAAATTGAAGGAGAGATAAAGAGCTTTCAAGACAAACAAAAGCTGGGGCGCCTGGGTGGCGCAGTCAGTTAAGCGTCCGACTTCAGCCAGGTCACGATCTCGCGGTCCGTGAGTTCGAGCCCCGCCTCAGGCTCTGGACTGATGGCTCGGAGCCTGGAGCCTGTTTCCGATTCTGTGTCTCCCTCTCTCTCTGCCCCTCCCCCGTTCATGCTCTGTCTCTCTCTGTCCCAAAAATAAATAAAAAACGTTGAAAAAAAAAAAATTTAAAAAAAAAAAAAAAGACAAACAAAAGCTAAAGGAGTTCCTCAACACTAAACTAGCCTTACAGGAAATGTTAAATGGACTTCTTCAACCTGAAAAGAAAGGGTAGTGATTACTAATCAGAAAAAAGTACGGAAGTAAAAATCTTACTAGTAAAGGTAAATATGTAGTAAAGGTAGCAGATTAATCACTTATAAAGCTATATAAAGGTTAAAAGAAAAAAAGTAGTAAAAATAATTATAATAATTAGTTAAGAGATACACAAAATAAAAAGGTGGAAAATATGCCATCAAATACATAGAATATGTAAAGGGGATAAATAAAAATGTAGAATTTTAGAATGTTTTCAAACTTAACTTGCTATCAACTTAAAAACGATTGTTATATATGAGCCTAATAGTAACCACAAAGCAAAAACCCATAGTAGATTCACAAGAGATAAAGAGAAAGGAATCTAAACATAACATTATAGAAAGTCATCAAACCATAAAGGAAGTAACCAAAGAAAGAAAAAATGAAGAGAAAGTTACTACAAAACAGTCAAAAAAACAATTAACAAAATGGTAATAAGTACATACCTATCAATAATTAAATGTAGGGGCGCCTGGGTGGCGCAGTCGGTTAAGTGTCCAACTTCAGCTCAGGTCACAATCTCGCAGTCCGTGAGTTTGAGCCCCGCGTCGGGCTCTGGGCTGATGGCTCAGAGCCTGGAGCCTGCTTCTGATTCTGTGTCTCCTTCTCTCTCTGCCCCTCCCCCCTTCATGCTCTGTCTCTCTCTGTCTCAAAAATAAATAAAAACGTTAAAAAAATTTTTTTTAAAAAATAATTAAATGTAAGAAACAATTAAATGTAAGTGGACTAAGTTCTCCATCAAGACGGAAAATGTCTGAATGGATTAAAAAAAAAAAAAGACTCATCTATATGCTGCCTACAGGATACTCATTTCGGATGTAAGGACGCACACAGACTGAAAGTGAAGAAATAGAAAAAGATACCTCATACAAATGGAAATTAAAAGAAAGCTCAGGGTAGCTATACTGATATCAGACAAAATGGATTTTAAAACAAATACTTTAATAAAAGACAAAGATGGGCATTACATAATGATAAAGATCAATCCAGCAAGAAGATACAACATTTGTACATATGTATGCAACCAACATAGGAGCACCTAAATATATAAAGCAAATACTAACAGATCTAAAGGGAGAAATTGACAGCATTACAATAGTATTAAAGGACTTTAATATCCAGGTAATGTCAATGGATAGGTAATCCAGACTGAAAATTAATAAGGAAACATCAACCTTAAACAACACATTAGACCAGATGGACTTAATAGATGTATACAGAGCATTCCATCTAAAAGCAGATGGATACACATTCATCTCAAGTGTACATGGAGCATTCTCCAGGATAGATCACATGTTAGACCACAAAACAAGTCTCGATAAATTTAAGAAGATTGAAATCATATCAAGCATCTTTTCCAACCACAATGGTATGAAACTAGAAATCAATTATAAGAAGAAAATTGAAAAAATCACAAATATGTAGAAATCAAACAACAATGCTATTGAACAATCATTGGGTCAATGAAGAATTAAAAAATAAATTAAAAAATAGTTTGAGACAAATGAAAATTAAGTAAAATATATCAAAATGAGTGGGATGCAGCAACAACAGTTGTTAGAGGCAAGTTCATAGCAATACAGGTCTACCTCAAGAAAAGAAATCACAGACAATCTAATTTTACACCTAAAGAGACTAGAAAAAGAAAAACAAATAAATCCTGAAATTATTATCATAGAGGGAATAATAAAGAATAGAGCAGAAATAATTGAAATAAAGACTAAAAAGACAGTAGAAAAATCAGTTAAACTAAGAGCTGGTTCTTTGAAACAATTAACAAAATTGACAAATCTTTAACTAGACTCCCTAAGGAAAAAAGAGAGGGTTCAAATAAATAAAATCAGACAAGAAAGAGACGTTACAACAGATATCAAAGAAATGCAAAAGGTTATGAGACTACTATAAACAATTATATGTCAACAAATTTGACAACGAAGAAAAAATAGATACATTCTTAGAAATATATTCTCCTCCAAGACTGAATCATGAAAAAATAGAAAATCTAAATAGACCAATTACTAATCAGGAAATTGAATCAGGAATCAAAAATCTACCAACAAACAAAAGTTCAGGACCAAACAGCTTCACTGGTAAATTCCACCAAACATTCAAAGCTTTAATTCTGATCCTCCTCAAATTCTTCCAAAAACTAAAGGGGAGAGAATGTTTCAAAACTTATGAGGGGCGCCTGGGTGGCTCAATTAAGCATCTGACTTTTGGTTTCAACTCAAGTCACGGTCTCACTGACAGTGTGGAGCCTGCTTGGGAATCTCTCTCTCTCTCTCTCTCTCTCTCTCTCTCTCTGCTGCACCCCTGCTTATGCTCTGTCTCTCTCTCTCAAAATAAATAAACTTAAAAAAAATTTTATTGAAACTTATTTTATGAGGTAAGCATTACCCTCATATCAAAACCAGAAAAGGACACCATAAAAAAAAAAAAAAAAAAAAAGAAAAGAAAAGAAAAAATTATAGGCCAATATTCCTGATGAACACAGATGCAAACATCCTTAACAAAATATTAACAAATTGATTCAACAATTTTTTAAAAGGATCATACACCATGATCAAATGGGATTTATTCCAGGGATACAAAAATGGTTCAACATCCACAATTCAATCAAAATGATACACCACTTTAACAAAATGAGGGCTAAAAATCATGCGATCATCTCAATAGAAGCAGAAAAAGCATTCAACAAACTTTAATGTCCATTAATGATAAAAACTCTCAACAAAGTGGATATAGATGGAACATACCTCAACCTAATGAAGACCATATAAGACATGCTCACAACTAACATCATACGCAATGGTGAAAAGCTAAAGCTTTTCCCTTAAGATCAGGTACAAGACAACTAACTATACCCACTCTCGCCAATTTTATTCAACATAGTATTGGAAGTCCTAGATGAAGCCATTAGGCAGAAAAAATAATAATAATAAAAGGCATCCAAATAGGAAAGGAAGAAGTACAGCTATCATTTATGGAGAATGACATGATTTTATATATAGAAAACCCTAAAGACATCATCAAAAAACTGTTAGGACGATTGGAACTAATAAGCAAATTCAGTAAAGTTGCAGGATACAAAAATCAATACACAAAAATCTGTTGTGTTTTTATACACCAATGATAAACTATCAGAAAAGAAAAATTGAGAAAACAATTTCCTTTACAATTTCATCAAAAAGAATAAAATCCCTAAGAATATATTTAACCAGGGAGGTGAAAGAACTACACACTGAAAACTATAAGACATTAATGAAAGAAACTGAAAAAGACACACATAAATGGGAAAATATTCTGTGCTCATGGTTTAGAATTAGTATTGTGAAAATGTCCATATTACTCAAAGCAATCTATGAACTCAGTGCAATCCTGTCAAAATTCCAATAGCACTTTTCACAGAAATAAAACAAACAATTCTAAAATTTGTATGGAATTATAAAAGATCTTGAAAAGCCAAAGCAATTCTGAAAAAGAACAAAGCTAAAGGCATTTTTCCCTCTGATTTCAAACTACTACAAAACTATGGTAATCAAAATACTATGGTATTGGCACAAAAACAGATACATAGATGAATGGAACAAAATAGAGAGCCCAGAAATAAATCCATGGATATATGGTCAATTAATTTACCAAAAAAGGAGGTTAGAGTATACACTGGGGAAAAGACAATCTCTTTGACAAATGGTGCTAGAAAAACTGTACAGCCAGGCGCCTGGGTGGCTCAGTCGGTTAAGCCTCCGACTTCAGCTCAGGTCACGATCTCGCGGTCCGTGGGTTCAAGCCCCGCGTCGGGCTCTGGGCTAATGGCTCAGAGCCTGGAGCCTGTTTCCGATTCTGTGTCTCCCTCTCTCTCTCTCTGCCCCTCCTCCATTCATGCTCTGTCTCTCTCTGTCTCAAAAATAAATAAACGTTAAAAAAAAAAATTAAAAAAAAAAAAGAAAAACTGTACAGCCATAGGCAAAAAAGTGAACCTGGACGACTATCTTAAACTATACACAAAAATTACTCAAAATGAATTAAAGACTTGAATTTAAGACTAGAAACCATAAATTTCCTAGAGGAAAATATCAGTGATAAGTTCCTTCATATTGGTCTTAACAATATCTTTTTGGATCTGACTCCAGAAACAATGGCATCAAAAGCAAAAATAAATAAGTGGGACTACATTGGGGTGTCTGGGTGGCTCTGTCAGTTAAGTGTCCGACTTCGGCTCAGGTCACGATCTCAGTTCATGAGTTCGAGCCCCATACTGGGCTCTGTGCTTACAGCTCAGAGCCTGGAGCCTGCTTCAGATTCTGTGTCTCCTTCTCTCCCTGACCCTGCCTCACTCCTGCTCTGTCTCTGTCTCTCAAAAATAAAAATAAAAATAAAAATAAAAATAAAAATATATGCATACATACATACATACATAAGACTACATCAAACTAGAAAGTTTCTCCACAGTGAAGTAAACCACCCACAAAATTAAAAGACAATCTACTGAATGGGAGTAGATATTTGAAAATCAGGGGTCCCTGGGTGGTTCAGTCAGTTAAATGTCCGACTTCGGCTCAGGTCATGATCTTGCATTTCTTGAGTTCAAGCCCCACCTTGGGCTCTGTGCTGACAGCTCAAAGCCTGGAGACTGCTTCAGATTGTGTCTCCCTCTTTCTCTGCCCCTCCCCCACTAGCGCGCGCACGCTCTCTCTCTCTCTCTCTCTCAAAAAATAAATACTTAAAAAATTTAAGTATAATGAAAATCATATATCCAATAAGGAGTTAATATCCAAAATATATAAAGAATGCATACAATTCAAAAACAAAAAAAAAAATCAAATTTAAAAAATGGGCAGAGGAACTGAATAGACATTTTCCAAAGAAGACATACAGATGGCCAACAGACATATGCAAAGATGCTCAACATCACTAATCATCAGGGATGTGCAAATCAAAACCACAGTGAAATATCACCTCACACCTGGAAGAATGGCTCTTATCAAAAAGACAAAAAAAAAAAAAATCTGGTGAGGGTGTGGAGAAAAGGGAACTCTGTGCACTGTTAGTGGGAATGTAAATTGATGCAGCCACTATGGAAAACAGTATGAAGTTGGTCCTTTAAAAAAAAAAAAAAAAAAAAAAAAAAAGAAAAAAAAAAAAAAAAGAATGGAAGTTTCTCAAAAAAAAAAAAAAAAATCCACCATATGATCCACTTCTGGGTATCTATTCATAGAAAATAAAAACATTAGTTTAGAAATATATAACCACCTCTATGTTTATTGCAGCATTATTTACAATAGACAGGGCATGAAAACAATTCAAGTTTCCATCAGTGAATGAATAAATAAAGAAGATGTGGTATAGGGGCACCAGGCTGGTTTGGTTGGTGGGGCATGTGACTGTTGATCTCTTGTAAGTTCAAGCCCCATGTTGGGTATAGAGATTACTTAAAAATAAAATCTTTTAAAAAAAGAAAAAAGCAGAAGAGATGTGGTATATATATACAATGGAATACTATTCTGCTATAAAAAAGAGAATGAAATCTTACCATTCGCAACATGGATGGATCTTGAGTACATTATGCTAAGTAAACAAGTCAGACAGAGAAAGACGATGCAATTTCACTTATTTCTGGAATCTAAAAATCAAAACAAATGAACAAAGAAAACAAAACTCATAGATACAGAGATTGGTGGTTGCCACAGGGATGAAGAATTAGGGGGTGAATGAAATGTATGAAGGGATTCAAGAGGTACAAACTTCCAGTAATAAATAGGTCATGGTGATGTACAGCATGGGAACAATAGTCTATAATATTCTATCACAAATTTGAATGTTGATAAGAAAGTAAATCTTTTTTTCTTTTTTTTATTAAATATAATTTATTGTCAAGTTGGTTTCCATACAACACCCAGTGCTCATCCCAACAGATGCCCTCCTCAATGCCCATTACCCACTTTCGCCTCTCCCCCACCCCCATCAACCCTCAGTTTGTTCTCAGTATTTAAGAGTCAATAAGAAAGTAAATCTTAAAAGTTCTCATCACAAGGGGAAAAAAAACTGTTATAAAGAAAAATAAGTAGAAGCTTCAAAGAAAAAAAATGCCTGACTCACCAGCTAACTAATTCAGTGACCTTTGGCGATTTGCTTAACCTCTCTGCCTGGCAGTTTCACCACTAATAAAATAAAGTTAAACATATGCTTCCTGGGGCGCCTGGGTGGCTCAGTCAGCTAAGTGTCCGTCTCTTGATTTCAGCTCAGGTCATGATCCCAGGATCCTGGGACAGAGCCCCGCACCTGTCTCTCTCTCTCCCTTTGCCCCTCTCCCCTGTTCACACGTGCACACTATTTTTTTTTCTCTCCCTAAAATTAAAAAAAAAGTGCTTCATCATAGGATTATTACAGGACTAAATTAGTTAACAATTGTTGAGCAATTAGAAAAGTGCCTAGCAGTTAATAAGAGGTTAATAAATGGATAAAAGAAATTGAAGCTTGGCTATGCCCTTAACAATATTCACATAATCACGATAATGTTAACATTGACTTTTTAACTATTGAGATTTCAACCATTAAAATTGTTAACCATTAACAATTATTTAATTATGGGTACAGAACAGGATGTAAGTTTTATCAACTTTGAAAATATACAAGTAAAAGTAGAGATTTACAGAAGTTGAGAGGTAGCAATGAGGAGGTGAGCAAAGGGCATGGTATTGACACTGCTCTTCTCATGTTATAAATGGGATAACAAGGGGCGCCCGGGTGGCTCAGTTGGTTAAGTGTCCGACTCTTGATTTCGGCTCAGGTCACGATCTCATGGTTTGTGAGATCAAGCCCCCTGTCAGGCTCTGCACTGTCAATGAGAGCCTGCTTGGGGTTCTCTCTCCCTCTCTCTCTGCCCCTCCCACATTTGCTGTCTCTCTCTTTCTCAAAATAAATAAACTTGAAAAAAAATAAAAAAGAAATCAAGGGATACTTTTTAAAGTAGACAGAACCAAAAATAGAGGTTTATATATAGCATTTAAAATTATAAAGGAATTGAAGTGGGAACTAAAAATAGAGCTGGTGCTACATTGAGAAAGAGGAGGAAGGGGAGTGCTATAAACTCTTAATCCTCCTCCATCATGCCAAGTCATAGATAATGCCTAAAATTATTCATCAAGACACAACAGTTATAATATATTATTCAGAGATACAGAGATAAACCCCAGGAAACCTAAAAACAGAAACAAAAATAATTGAGTTAAAATTACTTCTCTCTGTGGAGCAGGACTTCAACAATAGAAGGGTAGAGCAGGAAGCTGTTGCTTTTCATTATAAAACCTTCTATATTATTTGAAAACTTCTAGTTACTTGCTTATACTACTTTGAAGAAAAATGAAAACTTAAAAAAATACACATTTATAGTTTTTCTTGAGACAATGTTACAATTGTGAAGTTCTTAAGTGATTACTATAATTAGCCATCATTGGCATTTAAAATTTTTTTTTTACTTCTCCAGGATTAAATTTCTCTTATAAAATAAGGTAGTTAAGGAGATGGAAAACACAGCATAGGGAATATAGTCAATAATACTGTAATAACTTTGTATGGTGACAGATGGTAACTATACTTAACTGTGGTGAGTGTTTTGTAATGCATATAATTGTCAAGTCACTATGTTGTACACCTGAAACTAATATAATATTATATGTCTGGGAATGTAAGCTGGTGAAGCCACTCTGGAAAACAGTATGGAGCTTCCTCAAAAAACTAAAAATAGAACTACCCTGTGACCCAGCAATTGCACTACTAGGCATTTATCCAAGGGATACAGTTGTGCTGTTTTGAAGGGACACATGCACCCCCATGTTTATAGCAGCACTATCAACAATAGCCAAAGTATGGAAAGAGCCTCAATGTCCATTGATGGATGTATGGATAAACAAGATGTGGTGTATATATATATATATATATATACATACAATGGAGTATTACTCGGCATCAAAAAGAATGAAATCTTACCATTTGCAACTATGTGGATGGAACTGGAGGGTGTTATGCTAAGTGAAATTAGTCAGTCAGAGAAAGACAAAAATCACATGACTTCACTCATATGAAGACTTTAAGAGACAAAACAGATGAACATAAGGGAAGGGAAACAAAAATAATACAAAAACAGGGAGGGGGACAAAGCATAAGAGACTCATAAATATGGAGAACAAACAGAGGGTTACTGGAAGGGGTGTGGGAGGGGGATGGGCTAAATGGGTAAGGGGCATTAAGGAATCTACTCCTGAAATCATTATTGCACTATATGCTAACTAATTTGGATGTAAATTTTAAAAAATAAAAAGTTAAATTAAAAAAATTTTAAAAATAAATTGATAATAAAATAAAATTTTAAAATTTTAAAAATAAAATTAAAAAAATAAATAAATAAAAATGAATTAAAAAAAGAAATTAAATACTCATACATGTTGCAACATGTATGAACTTTCAAAACATTATGCTAAATGAAAAAAGTCAGTCACAAAGACCACACATTATACGATTCCATTTGTATGAAATGTTCAGAACAGGGAAATCTACAAAGATATAAAGCAGATTAATGGTTGCTTAGGCCTGGGAGTGGGAGATTAGGCAATAGGGGGCTGATAGCTAAAGGGCATGAGGTTTCTTTTTGAGGTAATGAAAATGTTCTAAAATTGACTGTGGTAATGTTTGTGCATACCAGTGAATATAACAAAAAACACGGAATTGCACACTTTAAATGAATTATATCTCAATATAGTAATTATATCTCAATAAAGCTGTTTAAAAAATAAAAAATATAAATATTATATGTCAACTATACATGAATTTTAGGCTGGAATGTTGAACAAAAATGTTTAAGATTGAAGGGGTACAAATTACTTGCCTTCCTAGAGAGCCCACAAGCTTTGGTCTCTCACTATTTTAATTCTATATTCTTTTTTCCCCCAAAATTGGCAGTTTTGCAGAATCATTACTTTTCTAATGCCTTCAGAAGTTTCCACAATAGTCACAATTTCTCATATACACCTTAGTTTTCTTTCCTGATTGGCAGGGGGAGGAAGCTAAGAGGAATCAGGAAGACTCCTTGAAATTCGGGATGAAGTTTAAGATCTCTTGAGGGTCCACAGACTCAGTAACAGAACCGAGTCCAATAGTCTTAGAATACAACAGTGGTATAATGCCCACAAACCCGGAAAAACACAGCTAAGATCCCAGGTTCCGACTAAGCCATTACACAGGGACCAAGAGACACACTGGGGCCACTGTGCCTTCTTCCCCACACTTCTCCCAGGTTCCAGGCAAGCCTGAGCCATCATAGGTTGAACCTTTGCTGCTCTCACCTATAGAGAGGAATCTCATCTTTTTATATGATTTTTGTCTACCTAGAACCATGTGACCACTTACTATTTCTGAGAATGCCAGTCTGCAGTAAAAAAGAACAAAAATGAAATACTTGGTTTTGGTTATTTCTTTTTTTGGGGGGGGGGTTGGTTATTTCTAAAGATTATTTATATCCTTACTCTCAGGCTCTTGTTTCTTTTTTTTGTTTCTTTTGTTTTGTTTTGGTTTGGTTTGGGGAAGAGGGGAGGTAAGTGGGTTCTATTACCTGTAGCCTAGACGTCGTCCCTGCCAAATGAGAGTTATGAAATTTCATGCAGAAAACCCAGCCTACTTACAGGTCTGTAGCTATTGAGCATGGAGCCTGTTCCCCCAAGAAATGGAAAGTGTTTCATCAAGATACACAACAGGATTTTAGTCTGCAATGAGGAGCCCTGCAATAAAGATATAGTTTGCCCAGAGGAAAACAATCTCACAACCTTTTCCATATAACCTACTCATTACCATAAAACCATATCCCTGGGTATAACCTTCTGGGACTGTATTTCCACCAAAGATTGACCAGTTGCTGGCATGGGCTAGAAGTGGATGAGGAACTCACCACAGAAATAGATTTCCACAGAAACTAGTTTTATAATACTTATCTTTTCCTTTACCAATTGAGTTGTAAATCATTAGGTCTTTGTTCATTTCATGTTCCTTCCCACTGAGGGAATGTTTGGTTAGGGAAAGAATTATGTGAACTGGACTACTTCTCTGCACCATGCTTCTTGTTAAAGCTGGTTCCGGGGCGCCTGGGTGGCTCAGTCGGTTAAGCGTCCGACTTCGGCTCAGGTCATGATCTCGCGGTCCGTGAGTTTGAGCCCGGAGTCGGGCTCTGTGCTGACAGCTCAGAGCCTGGAGCCTGTTTCAGATTCTGTGTCTCCCTCTCTCTGACCCTCCCCCGTTCATGCTCTGTCTCTCTCTGTCTCAAAAATAAATAAACGTTAAAAAAAATTAAAAAAAAAAAAAAGCTGGTTCCTCAGCATTTAGAGGATATAGACTCTGCGGTCTTCCATTCCCAGTAAGCTTTATTATGTGTATTTAGTTTGCATGATTTAACTAAAAAACAAGGGAATATACACCAAAATGATCTTTGCCATCAGTTCTTTTAGGATATTACTTCATCTGGATAAATGCCATGATTTCCAACAATGTTTATAGCAATGGGCCCCGTGTACAAGCAAAGGAAATTAAGATTCATTTGCACATGACTTTATAAAAGCCTGTCAAGGAATATAAATGTTCTGCTCTCATTCACATCTGGAGATGTTTAGGCTTTCTATAAAAATATTATGTAATGGACAACTTTCTGGCTAGAAAAATATTAATGATTTCACAAGAATCTTTGTGATTTCACAAACAACTAGTTCTTTGTTTGATATGAATGATTTAACTCTAGTTATTCCAGATGCTGATTAGAAAAAGGTATGAATTGAATGCAGAGTTTAGCTCCATCTGTTAATTATCTTTTTCAATATGGAAGTAAAAGATGAGGGGCACCTGGCTGGCTCAATTGATAGAGCATGTGACTCTTGATCTTGGAGTTGTAAGTTCAAGCCCCATGTTGGGTGTAGAGATTACTTAAAAAATTACAATAAAGGCCAAGATGGAGGAGCAGCATGGAAATTCCCTGCTACTTTCATCCCTGAAATGCAGTTACATCAGCACCATACAATTTTTCACACCTAGAAAATTGATCTGAGGACTAACATATCTGCATAACTTGAGCCTCAGAACTCAGCTGGTAGATGGTGTGGAGAGGTGAACTGGGGGAGATAGAAATCGCAGAAGGTGGGGAGTTGTTTTTGTTTGAGGAGAGAAGATGGAGACAGAGGGGAGAGTATAAGAAAAGCACTCCCTCCCAAATGCAGCTGGAGAGAAAGGATGAAAACACCCACAAGGAACTGAATAAGAAGGGGAGAAAAAAAAAAGGAGAAGGGGGAAGGTTTCAGTACCATTAGGGCTCTATAAACAGGCTCTATAAACTGCGGAGTTAGAAACTCCACAGTTCGATACCTGGCGGTGCTCTGGCGGGAAGGACGAATCCCCAAAAGCAGACAGCGAGGTCTGAGGGGTCCTCGGTCACATGGGGAGAGGCGGTTTTCCTGCTGGGAGGACATTTGTTAGAGGCCGTGCAGTCTACTGACAGGAAAAGATCCCAGAGGACTCCAGATTACAGTAATTTTTGCTGGTATTGGAACAAAAACGCTAGGGAGTGGTGAAGCCTGGGGCCAGATGTGTGTTGTGATTTACTATAGTCCCTGAATGGCTGATGCTACATGATCATGTGAAAATTTTCTGGGCAGGATGACACCAGCCAAAGTATCTGGGCCTCTGCAGCAGCACAGTCTCATGACGACTCCCAGGAATGAGCCAGCATCCTCCCATAGCCTGGTGAGACACTCCCCCAGAGGATTGGAGCTGGTTCAAGCTGCAGGACCCTCAGAAGTGAGGGGTTTGGAAACACAGCCCCATCTGAGATAAAATTCAGGAGGGAGGGGCTACTTGGCAGGCTGACAGCTTGGTTGTGGACAGTGGAGAAGCAGGGATTGGACAGAGACTGGAGGCAAGGAGGGGTGCTTGATTGCTGGTTGGCAAGAGTACAGAGTTCTGATAATAGAGACTGGGAATCTGGGTGTCGCCATTTTCACCTCTCCCATGCATGTTCATGCACACATACATGTGCCACACCAACCCACCCCAGTAAGCTAAGCAATGCCTCCTCATGGAGAATGGAGCTGTTACACCAAGCCCCATCCAACTGTGCCATCCAAGCCCTAGAGGAAAGCCACAATGTTCTCCACCAGCTTAGTGTATGGTCTATAAAATGCTTCATAGTTTGACTTCTAGGGGAAACTGGATGTAATTTCGTTCAGATTTCATTCTGTTTAATGGTCCATTCATTCGGGGTTTTTTTTTTTTTTTCTTTTCTTGGAGAGAGAAAGAGAAAGAATTTATTTTTATTTTCCGTTTTTATAAAAAAATATTTTTATTTTTTTCCACTATATTTATTATTATTTTGTTTTTTGTAATTTTTTTTCAGTCTATTTTACTTTCATCATTTCATTTTACTATTTTATTGTACACATTTTTTAAAATTTTAAACATTTTCTTACCTTTTTTCTTTTTTTAAAATTTTATTTTCTTTCCCTTTCTTCTCTAGTCTATCAAGCTTCTTTCAGAAACCAGATCAAAACATACCTAGAATATAGTTTCCTTTATTTGATTTTTTTATGTTGTTTTAAATTTTTTTATTTAAATTTTTTATTAATTTTTTCTTTCTCCAAAATGACAAAACAAAGGAATTCACCCCAAAAGAAAGGACAGGAAGAAATGATAGTGAGAGATTTAATCAACACAGATATAAGCAAGATGTCTGAACCAGAATTTAGCGTCACGATAATAAGAATACTAGAGGGGTTGAAAAAAGCATAAAATCCCCTTCTGCAGACTTGAAAGAAGTAAAATCTAGTCAGGGATGAAATTAAAAATGCAATAACTGGGATGCAATCTTGAATGCATGCCATGGTGGCAAGGATGGATGAAGTAGAGCAGTGAATCAGTGATATAGAAGACAACTGTATGGAGAATAATGAAGGAGAAAAAAAGAGGGAAACAAAGGTAAAAGAGCACAATATAAGAATTAGGGAACTCAGTGACTCATTAAAAAGGAATGACATCATGGCACAAAAACAGATACATAGACCAATGGAATAGAATAGAAACCCCAGAAATAGACCCACAAACGTATGGCCAACTAATCTTTGACAAAGCAGGAAAGAACATCCAATGGAAAAAAGAGTCTCTTTAACAAATGGTGCTGGGAGAACTGGACAGCAACATGCAGAAGGTTGAAACTAGACCACTTTCTCACACCATTCACAAAAATAAACTCAAAATGGATAAAGGACCTGAATGTGAGACAGGAAACCATCAAAACCCTAGAGGAGAAAGCAGGAAAAGACCTCTCTGACCTCAGCCGTAGCAATCTCTTACTCGACACATCCCCAAAGGCAAGGGAATTAAAAGCAAAAATGAAGTACTGGGACCTTATGAAGATTAAAAGCTTCTGCGCAGCAAAGGAAACAACCAACAAAACAAAAAGGCAACCAACGGAATGGGAAAAGATATTTGCAAATGACATATCAGACAAAGGGCTAGTATCCAAAATCTATAAAGAGCTCACCAAACTCCACACCCGAAAAACAAATAACCCAGTGAAGAAATGGGCAGAAAACATGAATAGACACTTCTCTAAAGAAGACATCTGGATGGCCAACAGGCACATGAAAAGATGTTCAACGTCGCTCCTTATCAGGGAAATACAAATCAAAACCACACTCAGATATCACCTCACGCCAGTCAGAGTGGCCAAAATGAACCAATCAGGAGACTATAGATGCTGGAGAGGATGTGGAGAAACGGGAACCCTCTTGCACTGTTGGTGGGAATGCAAATTGGTGCAGCCGCTCTGGAAAGCAGTGTGGAGGTTCCTCAGAAAATTAAAAATAGACCTACCCTATGACCCAGCAATAGCACTGCTAGGAATTTATCCAAGGGATACAGGAGTACTGATGCATAGGGGCACTTGTACCCCAATGTTTATAGCAGCACTCTCAACAATAGCCAAATTATGGAAAGAGCCTAAATGTCCATCAACTGATGAATGGATAAAGAAACTGTGGTTTATATACACAATGGAGTACTACATGGCAATGAGAAAGAATGAAATATGGCCCTTTGTAGCAACATGGATGGAACTGGAGAGTGTGATGCTAAGTGAAATAAGCCATACAGAGAAAGACAGATACCGTATGTTTTCACTCTTATGTGGATCCTGAGAAACTTAACAGAAACCCATGGGGGAGGGGAAGGAAAGAAAAAAAAGGGTTAGAGTGGGAGAGAGCCAAAGCATAAGAGACTGTTAAAAACTGAGAACAAACTGAGGGTTGATGGGGGTGGGAGGGAGGGGAGGGTGGGTGATGGGTATTGAGGAGGGCACCTTTTGGGATGAGCACTGGGTGTTGTATGGAAACCAATTTGACAATAAACTTCATATATTGAAAAATAAATAAATAAATAAATAATAAAACAAACAAAAAAAAACTCCAAAAAAAAAAAAAAAAAAAAAAAGGAATAACATCAGAATCATAGGGGTCCCAGAAGATGAAGAGAGAGAAAAGGGGGTAGAAGGTTTATGTGAGCACATCATAGTGGAGAACTTTCCTAACCTGGGGAAAGACACAGACATCAAAATCCAGGAAGCACAGAGAACTCACATTAGATTCAACAAAACCCAACCATCAGCAAGGCATATCATAGTCAAATTCACAAAATACACAGACAAAGAAAGAATTATGAAAGCAGCAAGGGGAAAAAACATCCTTAACTATATGGGAAGGTTCACAGCAGACCTATCCACAGAAACTTGGCAGGCCAGAAAGGAGTGGTAGGATATATTCAATATACTGAATTGGAAAAATAGGCAGCCAAGAATTCTTTATCCAGCAAGGTTATCATTCAAATAGAAGGAGAGATAAAGAGTTTCCCAGACAAACAAAAACTAAAGGAGTTTGTAACCACTAAATCAGCCCTGCAAGAAATTTTAAGGGGGATCCTCTGAGGGGAGAAAAGACAAAACAAAACAAAAAAGACCAAAAGCAACAAAGACTAGAAAGGACCAGAGAACACCACCAGAAACTCCAACCCTACAAACAACACAATGGCATTAAATTCATATCTTTCAGTGCTCACTCTAAATGTCAATGGACTAAATGTTCCAATCAAAAGACATAAGGTAACAAATGGGTAAGAAAACAAGATCCAACTACATGCTGTTTACAAGAAACCCATCTTATTTTATTTTTTTTTAATACAATTTAT
Source organism: Panthera uncia (assembly GCF_023721935.1). Taxonomy (NCBI): domain Eukaryota; kingdom Metazoa; phylum Chordata; class Mammalia; order Carnivora; family Felidae; genus Panthera; species Panthera uncia. The sequence continues at coordinate 66,696,888 of NC_064811.1, read as the reverse complement.
TGTTAAGTTAACTTACATATAACACCCAGTGCTCATCCCAACAAGTGCCCTCCTCATGCCCATCACCCATTTCCCCCTCTCCCCCACGCCCCCATCCACCCTCAGTTTGTTCTCTGTATTTAAGAGTCTCTTGTGGTTTGCCTCCCTCCCTCTCTGTAACTATTTTTCCCCTTCTCTCCCCACATGGACTTCTGTTAAGTTTCTCAAGATCCATATATGAGTGAAAACATATGACATCTGTCCTTCTCTGACTGGCTTATTTCACTCAGCATAATATCCTCCAGTTCCATCCCCATTGCTGCAAATGGTCAGATTTCATTCTTTCTCATTGCCAAGTAGTATTCCATTGTATATATAACCCACATCTTCTTTATCCATTCACCAGTTGATGCAAATTTAGGCTCTTTCCATAATTTAGCTATTGTTGAAAGTGCTACTATAAACATTGGGGTACATGTGTCCCTATGCATCAGCACTCCTGTATCCCTTAGGTAAATTCCTAGCAGTGCTATTCACCTCACATCGGTCAGAGTGGCTAAATCAGGAAACTATAGATGCTAGTGAGGATGTGGAGAAACGGGGACCCTCTTGCACTGTTAGTGGGAATACAAACTGGTGCAGCTGCTCTGGAAAACAGTGTGGAAGTTCCTCAAATTTTTTTTTAAAAATTAAAAACAAGAGACCCATTTTAGACCTAAAGACACCTTCAGATTGAAAGTAAGGGGATGGAGGACCATCTATCATGGTAATGAATGCCAAAGAAGACTAGAGTATTCATACTTATATCAGACAACCTAGATTTTAAAATAAAGACTGTAACAAGAGATGAAGAAGGGCATTATATCATAATTAAGGGATCTATCCACCAAGAAGATCTAACAATTATAAACATTTATGCCCCCAACATGAAAGAACCCAAATATATTAATCAATTAATCACAAACATAAAGAAACTCATTGACAATAATACTATAATAGTAGGGGACTTCAACACTCCCCTTACAGCAATGGACAGATCATCTAAGCATAAAATCAACATGGAAACAGTGCCATTAAATGACCACCTGGAGCAGATGGACTTAACAGATATATTCAGAACATTTCATCCTAAAGGAGTGGAATACATATTCCTCTCGAGGGCACATGGAACATTCTCCAGAATAAATCACATACTGGAACACAAATCATCCCTCAACAAGTACAAAAAGATCGAAATCATAGCGTGCATATTTTTAGACCACAATGCTATGAAATTCGAAATCAACTACAAGAAAAAATTTGGAAAGACAACAAACACTTGGAGACTAAAGAACATCTTACTAAAGAAAGAATGAGTTAACCAAGAAGTTAAAGAGGAAATTAAAAAGTACATGGAAGTCAATGAAAATGATAACACCACAGCCCAAAACCTCTGGGATGTAGCAAAGGTGGTCATAAGAGGGAAGTAAATGGCAATCCAAGCCTTTCTCAAGAAGGAAGAAATGTCTCAGATCACAACCTAACCTTACACCTTAAAGAGCTAGAAAAAGAACAGCAAATAAAACCCAAAACGAACAGAAGATGGAAAATAATAAAGGTTAAAGCAGAAACCAATGCTATCAAAATCAGAAACAAACAAACAAACAAACAAACAAACAAAAACAGTAGAACAGATCAATGAAACCAGGAGCTGGTTCTTTGAAATAATGAACAAAATTGATAAACCCCTAGCCAGTTTGACCAAGAAGAAAAAGGAACGGACCCAAATAAATAAAATCAAGAATGAAAGAGGAGAGAGCCCAGCCAACACTGCACAAATATAAACAATAATAAGAGAATATTATGAGCAATTATATGCCAATAAGTTGGGCAATCTGGAAGAAATGGACAAATTCCCAGAAACATATAAACTACCAAAACTGAAACAGGAAGAAATAGAAAATTTGAGCAGACCCATAATCAGTAAAGAAATCTAATTAGTAATCAAAAATCTCCCCAAACAGAAGAGTCCAGGGCTAGATGGCTTTCGAGGGGAATCCTACCAAACATTTAAATAAGAGTTAACACCTATTCTTTTGAAGCTGTTCCAAAAAATAGAAATTGAAGGAAAACTTCCAAACTCATTGGGGAAGCATTTCCCCCAATGAGGCCAGCATTACCTTGATTCCAAAACCAGACAAAGACCCCACTAAAAAGGAGAACTACAGACCAATTTCCCTCATGAACATGGATCCAAAAATTCTCAACAAGATACTAGCCAATTGGATCCAACAATACATTAAAAGAATTATTCACCATGATCAAGTGGTATTTATACTTGGGATACAAGGCTGGTTCAATATCCGCAAATCAATCAATGTGATACATCACATTAATAATTGAAAAAAAAGACAAGAATGACATGATCCTCTCAATAGATGTAGAGAGAGCATTTGACAAAATATAACATCCTTTTTGATAAAAACCCTCAAGAAAGTAAGGATAGAAGGATCAGATCTCAAGATCATAAAAGCAATATATGAGAGACCCACCACTAATGTCATCCTTAAAGGGGAAAAACTGAGAGCTTTCCCCCTAAGGTCAGGAACACAACAAGGATGTCCACTCTCGCCACTGTTATTCAGCATAGTATTGGAAGTCCTAGCCTCAGCAATCAGACAACACAAAGGAATAAACGGCATCCAAATCGGCGAGGAAGTCAAACTTTCACTCTTCCACAGACTGACAATGATACTCTATATGGTAAACCAAAAAGATTCACCAAAAAAACTGCTAGAACTGATCCAGGAATTCAGCAAAGTCACAGAATAGAAAATCAATGAACAGAAATAAGTTGCATTTTTATACACCAATAATGAAGCTACAGAAAGAGAAATAAAGGAATAGATTCCATTTACAATTGCACCAAGAACCATAAAATACTTAGGAATACACTAACCAAAGAGGTGAAAAATCTATACACTGAAAACTATAGAAAGCTTATGAAAGAAATTGAAGTCACCAAAAAAAAAAAAAATGGAAAAATAGCCCATGCTCATGGATTGGAAGGACAAATATTACTAAAATGTCGATACTACCCAAAGCAATCTACATATTCAGTGCAATCCCTAGCAACATAACAACAGCATTCTTCACAGAGCTAGAATAAACAATATTATAACTTGTATAGAATTAGAAAATACCCTGATTAGCCAAAGCCATACCAAAAACGAAAACCAAAGCTGGAGGCATCACAATCCTGGACTTTAAGGTGTATTACAAAGCTGTAATCATCAAGACAGTATGGTACTGGCACAAAAACAGAAACTCAGATCAATGGAACAGAATAGAGAACCCAGAAATGGACCCACAAACGTATGGCCAACTAATCTTTGACAGAGCAGGAAAGAATATCCAATGGAGTAAAGACAGTCTCTTCAGCAAATGGTTCTGGTAAAACTGGACAGCGACATGCAGAAAAATGAACCTTGACCACTTTCTTACACCACACACAAAAATAAACTCAAAATGTATAAAAGACCTAAACATAAGACAAGAAGCCATCAAAATCCTAGAGGAGAAAGCAGGCAAAAACCTCTTTGACCTCCTCTGCAACAACTTCTTACTCAACACATCTCCAGAGGCAAGGGAAACAAAAGCAAAAATGAACTATTGGGATCTCATCTAGATAAAAATCTTCCACACAGCAAAGGATATTATCAGCAAAACTAAAAGGCAACTAACAGGATGGGAAAAGTTATTTGCAAATAACATATCAAATAAAGGGCTAGTATCCAAAACCTATAGAGAACTTATCAAACTCAACACCAAAAAAATAAATAATCCAGTGAAGAAATGGGCAAAAGACATGAATAGACACTTTTCCAAAGAAGACATCCAAATGGCCAACCAGTACATGAAAAAATGCCCAACATCACTCATAATCATATCTCAAAACCACAATGAGATACCACCTCACAACCAGTCAGAATGGCTAAAATTAACAACTCAGGCAATGACAGATGTTGGCAAGGATGTGGAGAAAGAGGAACCCTTTTGCACTGCTGGTGGGAATACAAACTGGTGCAGCCACTTTGGAAAACAATATAGAGGTTCCTCAAAATATTAAAAGTAGAACTATACTACGACCCAGGAATTGCACTATCAGGTATTTATCCAAAGGATACAGGTGTGCTGTTTCAAAGGGGCACATGCACTCCAATGTTTATACCAGTGTTATCAACAATACCCAAAGTATGGAAAAAGCAAATGTCCATTGACAGATGAATGGATACAGATGTGGTATATATATACAATGGTGTATTACTCGGCAATCAAAAAGAATGAAATCTTGCCATTTGCAACAATGTGGATGGAACTACAGTGTATTATGCTAAGCGAAATTAGCCAGTCAGAGAAAGACAGATATCATATGACATCACTCATATGTGGAATGTATGATACAAAACAGATGAACATAGATGAAGAGAAGCAAAAATAATATAAATACAGGGAGGGAGACAAAACACAAGGGACTCTTGAATATAGAGAACAAACTGAGGGCTGGTGGAGGAGGTGTGGGTGGGAGGATGGGCTAAATGGGCAAGGGACACTGAGGAAGACACTTGTGATGAGCACTGGGTGTTACATGTAGGGGATGAATCACTGAATTCTACTCCTGAAATTACTACTGCAATATATGTTAACTAATTTGGATGTAAATTAAAAAATAAAACTAAATAACAATAATAAATTAATTAAATTACATTTAAAAATAAATATAAATAAATAAATTTAAATATGGAAAGAAAACGATTTCCAAGTCACAGATTTTTAAAAGTTGACATAAAATTCACATACCATAAAATTCCCCCCTTTAAAGTACAGTTCAGTGGTTTTTGGTATATTCACAAAGTTATGCAACCATCACCACTATCTAATTCCAGAATGCTTTCTTTTTTAGAAATCTGTACTCATTAGCAGTCACTTTTCATCTTCCCTCTCCTCAGCCTCTGCCAGCCACTAATCTACTTTCTGTTTCAATTAAAAGCTTTTTTGTTTTGAATTTTTTCCTGATCTACATAAACTACCAAATTAAGCATTACATATTTGTGTGTGTGTGTGTAGTGGGATTAATTATAAACCAAGAGATTAAATACATTGCTAAAAAACTGAAAAACACAGCATCCATGCATAGTGTTTACTCACTTATTCATTCAACATTTAACAATAATTTATTAAACCCCTTTTATCATCATAAGGGCATGCTAGATGTAGGGGCACATATGAAGATACACATTGGAGGAAGAAAGACAAAAAATTAAAACACAATAGAAAATAGTGGGGTGCCTGGGTGGCTCAGCTGGTTAAGTGTTGGACTCGCGATTTCAGCTTAGGTCATGAGCTCTGTGAGATCGAGCCCCACATTGGGCTCCATGCTGACAGTGTGGAGCCTGTTTGGGACTCAATCTCCTCTCTCTCTCTCTCTGTCCCACTTCGGTTCATGCTCTCTCTTTCTCAAAATAAATAAATAAACTTTAAAAAAAAGAAGAGTTTGTCCCTGTCATTTAAAAAATAAATACATAAAATAAAATAGAAAACAGTACAATAGAAAAGAACATAGAAATATAGAAGGCATCTAACCACCATACTCTGGCATCACACACACCCAGAGTAGGCTACCTATAGGGATGGGCAGGAAAAGACTATGGGGGGTGCGGTGGGGAGAGGGATTAGGGGACCAGAGAAGATTATGCTGTTTTTGATCATCTTACTATGGTTATATAAGATGTTAATTTCAGGGAAAGCTAAGTGAAGGGCATATGAGAATCCTACCTTATTTTTGAAACTCTTCTGTGAAGTAAAAAATTATTTCAAATTTAATTTACAGCAATACAGACTTACCTCAAAAAGCAAGAAAAATCTCAAATAAACTTTGTACCTGAAGGAGCTATAAAGAACAAACAAAACCCAAAACCAGTAGAAGCAAGTAAATAATAAAGATTAGAAAAAAAATAACGAAATAGAAAAAAAAAATAAAAAATAATAAATAAATAATAAAAAGAAGAAGGACAGATCAAAGAAACCAGCCAAAAGCCGGAAGCTCAGAAGCTGGTTCTTTACAAAGATCAACAAAAGCGATAAACCAAGGGGCGCCTGGGTGGCTCAGTCAGTTGGGCATCCGACTTTGGCTCAGGTCATGATCTTACAGTTCATGGGTTCAAGCCCTGCATCAGGCTCTGTGCTGAACTCTTGCTCAGAGCCTGGAGGCTGCTTCAGATTCTGTGTCTCCTCTCTCTGCCCCTTCCCTGCTTGTGCTCTGTCTCACTCTGTCTCTCAAAAATAAATAAATGTAAAAAAAATGATAAACCTGTATACAGACTCATAAAAATTTTTTAAAAAGGAGAGAGAGAGGACTCAAACAAAATCAGAAATGAAAGAGGAGAAATAACAACTGACACCACAGAAATACACAGAACTATAAGAGAATATTATGAAAAATCATATGGCAAAATATTGGACAACCTAGAGGAAATGGGTAAATTCCTAGAAACATATAACCTTCAAAAACAAAATCAAGAAAAAATAGAAAATTTGAACAGACCAATTACCAATAATGAAATTGAATCAGTAATCAAAAAATTCCCAACAAACAAAATTTCAGGACCAGATGGCTTCACAGGTGAATTCTACCAGATATTTAAGAAAGAGTTAATACCTATTCTTCTCAAACAATTCCAAAAAATAGAACAGGAAGGAAAACTTCCAAATTTATTTTATGAGGTCAATATTACTCTGATACCAAAACCAAATAAAGACACTACAAAAAAGAGAGTGAGAGGGAACCACTCTGTTGAGCCAAAACCTCAACAAAATATTAGCAAACTGAATACAAAACATCTTAAAAAATAACTCACCATAGTCAAGTGGGATTTATTCCTGAATTGCAAGGTGGCTCAATATTCAGAAATCAATCAACATGATACATCATATCCACAAAAGAAAGGAAAAAAACCATATGACCATTTCAATAGATGCAGAAAAAGCATTTGACAAAGAACAGCATCCATTCATGATTTAAAAAAAAAACTCATCAAAGTAGGTTTAGAGGAAATATACTTCAACATAATAAAGGCCCTATGTGAAAAGCCTACAGCTAACATCTTACTCAATGGTGAAAACCTAAGAGCTTTCCCCTAAGATCCAGAACATGATAAGGATGTCTACTCTCACCACTTTTAACATATTTCAACATAGTACTAGAAGTTCTAGCCACAGCAATTACACAAGAAAAAGAAATAAAAGGCTTTCAAATTGGTAAGGCAGGAGTCAAACTTTCACTATTTGCAGATAATACAATACTATAGAGAGAGAACCCTAAACACTCCCCCCCAAAAATGACTCAAACTGATAGATGAATTCAGTAAGGCCACAGGTTACATACAGAGAAATCTGTTTCTGTGCACTAATAATGAAGTGTGAAAGAGAAATTAAGAAAACAGTCCCATTTACAATTGCACCAAAAATAATAAAATACCTAGGAATTAAGCTTAACCAAGGAGCTGAAAGACCTGCACTCTGAAAACTATAAAACATTGATGAAAGAAATTGAAGATGACACAAAGAAATGGAAAGATATTCCATACTCATGGATTGAAAAAACAAAAACTGTTAAAATATCCATACTACCTAAAGCAATCCACAGACTTAATGCAATCCCTATCAAAATACCAACAGCATTTTTCACAGAATGAGAACAACCTTAAAATTTGTGTGGAACCGTAAAAGACCCCAAGTAGCCAAAGCAACCTTGAAAAAGAAAAACAAAACTGGAGGTATCACAACTCCAGACTTCAAGGTATATAACAAAGATGTAGTAATCAAAACAATATGGTACTGGCATAAAAATAGATATAAAGATCAATGGAACAGAATAAGAAACCCAGAAATGAACCCACACTTATATGATCACTTAATCTATGTCAAAGGAGGAAAGAATATACAATGGGAAAAAGTCTCTTCAACAAATGGTGTTGGGAAAACTATACAACTACATGCAAAAGAATGAATCTGGGCCACTTTCTTACACCATACACAAAGATAAACTCAAAATGGATTAAAGACCTAAATATGAGACTTGAAACTATAAAAAATCCTTGAAAAATGCACAGGCAGTAATTTCTCTGACATTGGTCATAGCAATGTTTTCCTAAATATGTTGCCTGAGGCAAGGGAAAGAGAACCAAAAATAAGAAACTATTGGGACTACATCAAAATAAAAATCTTCTGTACAGCAAAGGAAACAATCAACAATACTAAATGGGAGAAGATATTTGCAAATGACGATATAAGATTAGTGTCCAAAATATATAAAGAACGTCTATAACTCAACACCAAAAACCCCCAAAATAACCCAATTAATGAAGGGACAGAAGAGGGGCACCTGGGTGGCTCAGTCGGTTAAGCGCTGACTTCAGCTCAGGTCACGATCTCACGGTTCATGAGTTTGAGCCCCATGTCAGGCTCTGTGCTGATATCTCAGAGCCTGGAGCTTGCTTTGGATTCTGTCTCCCTCTCTCTCTCTCTCTCCCTCTCTCCCCCTCCCCCAACACACTGTCTCTCTCTCTCTCTCTCTCTCAAAAATAAACATTTAAAAAAATGGACAGAAGACATGAACATACATTTCCACAAAGACATCCAGATAGCCAACAGACACATGAAGAAATGCTCAACATCACTCACCATCAGGGAAATGCAAATCAAAATAACAATGAGATATCACCTCACACTTGTTAAAATGGCTAAAATAAAAACTCTAAGAAACAACACGTGTCAGCAAGGATGCGGAGAAAAAAAGAACCCCCTTGCACTGTTGGTGGGAATGCAAACTGGTGCAGCCATTGTGAAAAACTGAATGGAAATTTCTCAAAAAATTAAAAACAGAACTACCATATGACCCAGTAATTTCACTTTAGGATATTTACACACAAAAAAACACAAAAATACTAATTTGAAAATATATATGCACCCCTATGTTTATTGAAGCATTATTTACAATAGCCAAATTATGGAAGCAGCCCAAATGTCCATCAATAGAAGAATGGATAAAGAAACTGTGGTATATATATTCAATGGAATATTACTCTGCCATAAAAAGAATGAAATCTTGCCATTTGCAACAATATGCATAGATCTAGAGAGTATAATGCTAAATGAAATAAGACAGAAAAACAAATACCATATGATTTCACATATATACGGAATTTAAGAAACAAAACAATGAGTATATTAAAAAGGAAGAGACAAACGAAGAAACAGTCTCTTAACTATAGAGAACAAACTAGTGGTTGCCAAAGGGGAGTTGAATGGGGGTATGGGGGAAATAGTAAATGGGATTAAAGAGTACACTTACCGGGGCGCCTGGGTGGCTCAGTCGGTTAAGCGTCCGACTTCAGCTCAGGTCACGATCTCGCGGTCCGTGGGTTCGAGCCCCGCGTCGGTCTCTGGGTTGATGGCTCAGAGCCTGTAGCCTGCTTCCGATTCTGTGTCTCCCTCTCTCTCTGGCCCTCCCCCGTTCATGCTCTGTCTCTCTCTGTCTCAAAAATAAATAAACGTTAAAAAAAAAAAAAAAGAGCATACTTACCCTGATGGCCACCGAGTAATGTACAGAACTGCTGAATCATGATATTGTACACCTGAACTAATATAATACTGTATGTTAACTATACTAGGATTGGAATTTTAAGAAAGTATTTCAAAACTTAAAAAATAATTAGGGATTTAGAGGAACAAAAATTCTTTTTTTTATTATTATTATTTAAAAAAATTTTTTTTAATGTTTGTTTATTTTTTTTATGAAAGAGAGAAAGAGCCAGTGCTAGTGAGGGAGGGGCAGAGAGAGAGGAAGACACAGAAACCAAAGCAGGCTCCAGACTGTCAGCCCAGAGCCCAATGTGGGGCTCGAACTCACAAACTGTGAGATCATGACCTGAGCCGAAGTTGGACGCCCAGCCGACTGAGCCACCCAGATGCCCCTAGAGGAACAAAAATTCTTATTTCTCCAACATACTTAGTTGGTAGCTAGTAACCACTGGCTTCTAACCTTCTAAAACCTTCAAAGTAGAATGCCAAAAACAATCTTTCCTCAAAGACGGTTTTGTTGTTTACATGGGAGTGCAAACTAGACAAGAACCATTCTTTGTTGATTTCTCAAAAATTAATTGTCCACCGCTAAGACAGTATAATTTTAAATAAATTATTACTCAAGAGTTTTTTTAGCTGTAAAGTGACAGAAATTAAATTCAACTTAAGCTTCTTTAAGCAAATTAAAAAGGGGAAAGATGGGTATTTGTTGGCTCACTAGTTGGGAGGTGTATTGGGGCAGAATTAATTGGGGTGGAATTAATCTAAGGGAGTGCTACCAGAAGTCAGGGCCTACAGTGAGGAATGGAACCTCAGTGCTCCCCCAACTCTCTCCCATCCTCTGTCATCCGAGCCTGCACACTAGAATCATTCTTTCCTGCCAGACTTCCTTCAGGTAGCCAAGGAAGATGGCCACTGGCAATGCCAGGCTCTCATTCTAGTTGAACAATTCCAGCAGAAAAGGCAGAGCTTTTTCTTTCTAGCTTCCTTATAGCAATCTTCAGAGAGAATCTTAATTGGTTCTATTCATGTCATGTACTCAATCTTTTGTCCAATCGTTTCCAAAGTATAGAGTTCTTTGATTGGCCAAATCTGGGTCACTTGCAGTTGCTGGCATTGCGATGTCCCACCTAGGTTCCCTTCAAAAAAGTATTGGCTGCCCAGCTGTGAAGAATGTGGTTAGCTGATACATAGATTTTGTCTCACAGTGGCTTGATGGTTCCTCTGCCCAATTCTTCTTCCTCTTTTCTTGTCACAGATGTTATCCCGCCAATAAACCTTCACAAGTCAGGACTCCTTGGAGAAATAATTAGTTTCAGGCCTGAGATACGTATCTCTGAGAAAATACGTAAAATAATCTGGGAACTTCTTGCCATAAAGAAAGCAAGGAATCTATCAAAAACCAATTTTAGCAACAATAAGAATAATATCTGCAACAGGGGCACTTAGTTGGCTCAGTGAGTGGATCATGCAACTCTTGATCTCGGGGTTGTGAGTTTGAGCCCCACGTTGGGTGTAAGAGATTACTTAAAAGTAAAATCTTTTTTAAAAAAATAAAATATTTGCAATGGATTGAAACACACCAAATATGTTTAAATGCATGAGTTCACAATGATTCAACATTTTTTAACTCATTGGACACTTGTAAAAATTCTAGGGAACAACTCATCATTTTGAAAACTGGTAAATAGGGGCACCTGGGTAGCTCAGTCAGTTAAGCATCCAACTCTTGATTTCGGCTCAGGTCATGATCTCATGGTTTGTGGGATCAAGCCCCACATAGAGCTCCACGCTCACAGCGTGGAGCCTGCTTGGGATTCTCTCTCTCTTCCTCTCTCTCTGCCCCTCCCCCAGTTGCTCTCTCTCTCAAAATAAATAAATAAATTTAAAAACAGTGAAAACTGGTAAATAAAGGGAGCAAATAATTTATTGGCCATTTTATAGGAATTATACCGGAAGGTAAACAAACAGTTGATGAGGAGAATTTTCTCTATTTAGAAGCATTACAGGTAATAAATAAGGAAGGGATGTGCGTGAGCCCCCTGTGAAGCAGACGCCAAGACTGAATGAGAAGAGCAAGGGGTTTCTTGGGTGAAATGATTGTGTGAAAGGAAGTAGAGAAGGAGCAGGAAAGGGCTGGGAAATCGGCTGCATCTGGACTGTGATGCAAATCCCCCTGGGCGTCAAGGAGAGGGAGAGAAAGCTGGTTGAAAGCATTCTCAATGGCCATGCAGTCTAAGGAAGGTTGGCCAGAGTCAACTGCAAAGGAGTCCATGTCTGCCTTAGTCACTGCACTCAGTCACTGGAGAAGCTGCTTGTGGAGGCAGGGCCTCAGTGCCAAGACAGCACTAGATTTCAAAGTGCAGCAGTTGGACGCCAGTTAAAGATGCTCCGTGTAGACACAGAAAGTCTCCTAGGCATATTCCCGAGACTGCCACAAAACCATAAAGTTAGAATGTCATCATTTTGCACCCTCTAATGGAAGAATAGACCTAGGCAATGATCATCAACCAACACCAGACAAAGAAAGACGGCTAAACATTATGAGCCTTGTTAAGAAAGTATCCGGCAAAAAAATTTTACCAAAAAAGTTTGACGTGAATCTGATCAAGCTTCTAGATCTACAACCACTTTACAGGAAATACAGGGGACAGAGAAATATGTTAAATGAGATCATGGGGATATAACCTACCAAATATTGATTATAGGAAACACTCCAGACAAACAACCAGGTTTATTTCCTACAAAAGCATATGTGGGGAGGAGGGCAAGGAGACTAGGGAATAGAGAGAAGAAAGGACATCTACAGATTTAAAACAACTTAAAAGATGTATCAACCAATGGCGCTGTGTATACCTTATTTGGATCTTGATACAAACTAACTTTAGGAAAAGCAAATTTATGAGATAATCAGAAAACTTGAACATGGATTGAATATTTGATGATATTAAGAAATTGGGGGTGAGGTGTAACTTTTTCAGTTTATAATTTTTTTAAGAGTTTCTTTTAGAGATAATACTAGAATATTTACTGATCTTTTTCTTTTAGAGATACATACTAAAATTCTTACTGAGGAAATGATATGATGTCTGGAATTTGCTTCAAAATTATCCAGAGGAAGAAAGAAGTTGTAATTGGATATGGATATAAATAAAACAATATTGGTCATGAGTGGATTATTATTGAAGATGGATGAGGGGTCCATACAATAATCTCAACTTATTTTGGTTTAAATAAATACAATGATTTTAACAATTTGCAAAAGCCAAGCAGAACCATATGAAACTTTCCCTCCATCACAGTCTATGAACCACAGACAGAGTTCAGTAGGGTGGCCATCCAATGTCCACAGTCTTCCCAGGCTGGGGCACTGTGACATAATAACATATATATGCATATTTTGTCTTTGTCCCCAGCTCCTGGTACAGAGCTTCTAAAACTATGGTAATGTCCTGAGTGATGGAAGCATCTTTTTTTAAAACGTTTATTTATTTATTTTGAGAGAGGAGAGAGAGAGAAAGAGAGAGAGAGAGAGCACGAGCAGGGGAGGGGCAGAGAGAGAGGAAGAGAGAGAATCCCAAGCAGGCTCCACGCTGCCAGGGCAGAGCCTAATGCAGGGCTTGAACTCATGAACTATGAGATCATAACCTGAGCTGAAATTAAGAGTGGGTCGCTTAACCAACTGAGCCATGCAGGTGCCCCTGATAGAAGCATCTTTTGATGATGGGAATCCGAAGTTTCAGGCAAGTCATGTTAAGCTTGAGATGCCTATCAGACATTCAAGAGACATGTAGAGTGAACAGTTTTTCTGGCAGCAACCCTATTTCAAATGCATCCCATTGTCCCCATTTAAGTCAAAGCTTTTGGGTCAGAAAAGTAGTCACTCAGCTTTCTTCATAGTTCCTTTCTCTTTTTCTTGGCTCTATTCCACCTCTGCATCGGCCTCTGCATCGGCACCAATTCAAGTCCTATCCTTCAAGATTTACTTTCCATAGAATTAATTTACTTTCCCAACCCACAGTGAACCTCACCAATAGTTAATCCCTATTACATAGTATTCTGCCCACATTTTTTCTGTCTGCAAATATGTCATATCACATTCTTCTCCAGTTACCACCAGCATACCTCAAAGAGCTGGGCTGGGTGGTTAAACTCTTAATCCCCACTCTTAATTCTCAACACAGGCTTGACATGACTTGACCCTTTCCTTCATGTATGAATATTTATTCATAAATAAATATTCAGGGCTGGGATCAGGTTGAGGCAAACAAAGGGCACATGGGTGCAAAATTTAAGACACTCTTGGGGCACCTGGATGCCTCAGTCAGCTAAGCATCCAGCTCTTGATTTCAGCTCAGGTCATGGTCTCACGGTCATGAGATTGAGCCCCACGTCAGGCCCTGAGCCTTCTCTCTCTCTGCCCTCCTCCCCCACTCGCACTGTCTGTCTCAAAAATAAATAAAAATAAATGTAAAAAAACAAAAGAAGACACTCATTCTTAGTGAAATTGCAGGGCTAAAGGATATCTTCTAATTCTGATATACAATATATATTAATACTATATAGTATATATACTGTATAGCCAAGACTGTTTTCCAAAAAGGAGAGTACCAATTTATAATGCCACCAAATTCAACCAAGTCTATCCATTTTGCAGAACTTTGTCAAGACTACATGTCATCACTGTGAGGAAAAAAAAGCACTGTGTCCGATTGTAGTTGGTACCTCAAGCATCTTTCAGTGGTATCAGCTTACATGTATTGAACACTAAAATAGGCCACACATTATCAATGACTCTTTAATGACTGGTAGGTAAGCCTGACTTCTCTAATTTTAGAGCTAAGGAAACCAAAGCTCATGTTTGTGAGGTGACTTCCAGAGGCCACATAGCTAACAAATGGCATGACTAGGATTTTATCCCATGTCAGCTCAGCTATAAACTATGGCTCTTCTTACTACATCAAGTTCAAGTTCTTTATGTCATTTTTGTACACATGTGCTTCTTCCTTCAGAAATACTTGTTCATAGTCTTTGGTTTCTGATTCGTAACTGAAGCCTTTCAGAACTGAGAGAGATCAGCCTCCTTCTCACCCACTGTGAGGTGTTTGAAATGGCAAATATTTCCCACAAGAACAGGGCTAATGTCAGACTATATGGTGAGAATGTGAGAGAGTTTGTTGTGAAAACACCAGAGTACACAGATTAAAGTCCATTTCAGCCAAATCCTAGCTGCCATCTACTAGCCATTTAACATCGCTGTGACTCAGTTGCCCTGTCAGTTAAATGGAGGTAGCCATTCCTACCTTACAGAATGGTGAGCAGAATTCAATAAATTAAAACATGCAAAGCATTTAGAACAGTGCCTAACACATAGTAAGCATTTCATCAACATTAGAGAAAACAAAAAAAAAGAAGTCCAGAAAACAAAAAAAAAGAACGCAGAGAAAAAAGAGAGAAAGAAGTGTCTGATTAGGTATGGAATTCCAGATAGCCTGTTTTCTCCCAAATGGTGCCAATAAGCTTCCCAATATAAATATGGCAATAGATATACGCTAGACCACATAGCATATTACTTGTTGTGTTAAAGGAAGAAAGTAAATTTTAAAAATTGGTAAGCTCTTCCAGGCATGTAAAACCAATCAAATTATACAATGAATCAAATCCTTTTCCCCCCTAAAAAGATACGTGATTGTACTTAACACAACCCAGGAGAAGGAACACACCTTTCGGGGCAAGAAGTATTTTCACTTTCAAGTGAATAGGAATACACCTTGCTGCCAGAATTACACTGGCCAATAAAAACCTCTGAATCAGTTCTTTGTACTATGTGCTGCAATAGAAACACACTTACTTCTCTGTCTCCACAGATCTTTCTCTTCTAGTGAGATTCGCTCCCAAGCCACAAGACACTTCCTGCTCAGAACCTGTTTCTTAACTGTAAGTACTCTAAAATTAAGCAATTCTTTAAACGTTTATCTTAGCACTGGGGGGGGGGGGGGGAGTAGGGCAGGTTTTTTAAAAGTATTCGATTTAAAAGTATTTTATTTCTAGCATGTTATAATTTGAGATTCAGCTGAAAGACCAATGTTTTCTTATCTACTTGGTTAAAACTTAGTCAAATTCAACAAGTATGTGCCAAGCATGTGTTACATGCCATGCTTTTCAGAGTAGTGTTAAGTTAGCCTTGTATCTTCATCAACATTAAACACATCCTGGATATTGTGCTTATTAACCTGATCGTTCATTTCATTCTTTGTGTTAATACATAT
This sequence comes from Panthera uncia, assembly GCF_023721935.1. NCBI lineage: Eukaryota > Metazoa > Chordata > Mammalia > Carnivora > Felidae > Panthera > Panthera uncia. The sequence continues at coordinate 66,681,019 of NC_064811.1, read as the reverse complement.
GCATGTTTACTTGTGCTGGTCTAATCTCTTTGTGCTTTGCAAATATTTTACTTGATCTGTCCATTTAAAATACTAGAAATCGGAAACGGAATTTTTTGAATTTAGCTAACGAATCATGAGAATCCTTGAATTTTTAGCATGAAAGTAAGAAAACAGACTAGAATGCTTCAAAATTAAATTCTGGTGCTTCATTTATATGTTTAGAAATGTTATCTTTCTCATCTTACATTTGACAGCTAATGAGGTGATAGATTATGAAATGAAAATGTTTCAGTTGAAGTGAAAAAAATCGGGGTGCCTGGCTGGCTCAGTCAGTGGAGTATGCAACTCTTGATCTCAGGGTTGTGAGTGTAAGCCCGACGTTAGGGGTAGAGATTACTTAAAAATAAAAGCTTAAGGGGCGCCTGGGTGGCGCAGTCGGTTGAGCGTCCGACTTCAGCCAGGTCACGATCTCGCGGTCCGTGAGTTCGAGCCCCGCGTCAGGCTCTGGGCTGATGGCTCGGAGCCTGGAGCCTGTTTCCGATTCTGTGTCTCCCTCTCTCTCTGCCCCTCCCCCGTTCATGCTCTGTCTCTCTCTGTCCCAAAAATAAATAAAAAATGTTGAAAAAAAAAATTTAAAAAAATAAATAAATAAAAAATAAAAGCTTAAAAAAAGGTGAAAAAATCAAAATTTAACACCAGTAAACACTAGGAAGAAGAGGAAAATCTAGGCAATGTACTTAGTCCCTGGATTGACTAATATTAATGGGATTAATGTAATATATTAACGCTATTGGCTAATATTAATAAGGTGATAGGCTGTCTTCTCAAGAGCGAGGTGTTCCAAGGCGGAGGAGACAGGTATATGGTTAGTTGTAACTAAGACTAATTGGTGAAATTAGGATGTTTAAAACGTGAGCCAAACTCTGCAAGGTTTCCTGGCATTGAGGTCATTCTAAAGAAAGGACTTGTAGTCTCTTCAAAACTTGTGCACCAAGATTCCCTTTTCAATTCCTCCTGCCCCCATTTTTTCTTTTTCCTGAGTGGCATTTTCCTTCCCTCTCTGATCCTGTGGGATCAAAGATGGCACAAAACAAAACAGCTCTGTGGTTACTCAGTGACGGGCAGAGCCGCTGGCCGTGGAGAAGAACTACAGACATCTCCTCGGTCCCCACCAAACCTAACACAACGCTTTACATACATTGGGTGCCCGATAAATGCTTGCCGAATTAGACTGGATTTGTAACAGAAGAGAAATGAAAAAGCCCAGGGCCACGCCTTGCAAAGTGTGCTCTGCAAAGCCACTAGCACTGTAATCTCCCATGATGCCAGGGTTCTGCACAGGCAGACAGCAGAGGAGGGAGTGGGGCTAGGAGGGAGCCTCGGGCAAGCTGGAGGCCCTGGCATAGGCTGTATCTGCCTGGAGAAATGGGTAGTATTTTCCTAATTCTCACCTAGCTGTGTCTACCCAAAAGGGCCACCTTTTGGCACAGGGGCAGCAACCCTGAGGGTGCTCAGTACGATTCCTCCATCCCAGCCCATCCTACCCGAATAACAATTTTTGAGGCTAATGCCCAGCATTCTACCTGGTAATCAAGCTCTCCAAGTGGTTTTTACGCCCAGTAAGCATTGAGGACCACTGAACTGGGGAGACAGGCTGGTTGTAGATAAGGTTCCAGAAATTCTTAGCAAGGTTACTGGCACTAGAGAGATTTCAAGAAAGTTGTCTTTTGTTATCACCACCACCTCCCCCACCCCAAATACTGTTGATTTCTGATCTTGAATGGCTAGGGTTAAAAACTATTAGATACTTAAGGCTGAAGCAAAGAGATTTGTAGCCCCTGGGGAGGCTTTGCATTTGTTACCGTTTTACATTTTATTGCAACTTAAAGTTCTCTAGACTTTTGAAATGATCTTTGAACCACAGAGCTGTGTAAGAGTGTGTTTGCTTTCTCCTCTCAGTTTTATAACTATCAAGGAGGGTATTTCCTTGAGCAAGAAATGTCATATGAGAGTTTACAAAACCTTTTTGAAAGTTAGCTAAATAGATCAGATGAATGTCTGGGACACTGGTTCCTTCTAGCACTACTCTTCTGGGCTGGGCTGGATAGAGCAGCCTTCCTCACTCCTGTAGGTAACCTTCAGCAGAAACGAACTTCTTTGAATAACAGGAGAAATCTCTTGAGGCTCAGTTATCGGCGCTAAAGTCCACGGAAGCACCTGGCTCCCCACAATTTCCCATATTTAAAAGAGGAAGTCAAAAGTAGTGAAAGCAACAAACCTAAAACTTGGGTGTGCTGAAGACTGTTTCCACCACTAAACTGAGAAAGTAAATTTTTGTACAAATTAAGAGGCAGTCAGCATAGGGATATTTTGGATGAAGCTGTTTGCTGCATAATGAATACACTGGTTGGACTTCAAAGGTACTCCGAGAATGTTCAGATCTTATGCTGCTAAAAGGGCTAATAGCAGCCAATTGGAATTCATAAACACGTATAGTATACACTGAGTGAAGACAGGTGAAGGGAAGGACAATTCTATAATTGCAGACAAATTTTTACTCTGCAATTTTCAGATTACTGTTACTATGTTAAAATCACAATGCAGACTTCTTAAAAGATAAGCGGGTTACATGAACATGTTTTTCCTCTGAGAGAGATTGTGGAAATATTCACTCACTCACCTGGTATTTATTGAATGCCTGTTGTGTGCCAGGCATTGGCTGGGGGCTAAGGAAAAAAAACATACAAACGGCTCTAGGATAATCGGCATGACCCCTTTACAATTTTTTTAAATCACAGTGTTTGTTTTTTGTTTCCAAACTGGGTATTTCCTGTGTTAGTTATAAAAGAAGTAAATGGGGGCACCTGGGTGGCTCGGTCAGTTAAGCTTCCAAATCTTGATTTCAACTCGGTCATGATTTCATGGTTTGTGGGTTTGAACCCCACATCAGGCTCTGCAGCCTGCTTGGGATTCTCTTGTCTCCTTCTCTCTCTGTGTCCCCTGCCACCTGCTCACGCTCTATCTCAATCTCTCTCTAAATAAATAAATAAATAAATAAATAAATAAATAAATAAACATTTCTTTAAAAAGTTCCCCAGGACTTCTCTTTTAATGAATGAATGAATGAATGAATAGAAATAAATAGAAATAAGTGTTCATTGTAATTATTTAGGCAATACACGAATTTATAAAGATAAAAGTAAAAAAAAAAAAATCTATCAGTCAAGTACCCAGAGATAACAAGACATACTTCGTGGTATAGCCTCTTATATTTTTCTGATATTTGATTACTGAAATACCATATATCTATATCTATATCTATATCTATATCTATATCATCTATATACACATATGCATTTTTTAAAATATTCCCTGCAATGCCTCTTCTTCCCCAAATGTAGGAAGCTATCATGCCCAAATTTGGCTTCTATCATTTTAGTACTGGAGTTTGGGATATAGGGAAAAACTGAGTCCTCATACTCTGGCAGTCTAAAGGGTCCTGCGAAGAAGGGCCATTGCTTCAGCGGGCATTAGCCAGTGTCTGATGCCCACCATCTCCAACTGGCATCATGCATTGCCTCAGCAAGATGGGGATTAAGAGAACATAGTAGTGGGAACGTTAGACGGCACCTACTGTGTGCCAGGCCCCATACTAAACTTTTGAAGTACATCAGCGAAAACAGACCACAGAATTCCCTGCCCTTGTAGAGCTTCCATTCCACACTGGAGGCTTACCTTTCCCAAAGTCAAGCTAATTATTGTGAAAGGGTGAGCTCCTGAAAGGAAAGAATTGAAATTACTTGCTTTCTCATGAGATTGCCAGAAGGAAATTGTTCAGAGAGCTGCGGTTGCTGCCCATTAAGGCAAAAACTGGGCAAGTGCACCGGTAGTAGAATCTGGGGCCCACCTAATAGGCGTTAAAATCAGCGAGGCGTGTTACTTTCTTTCTGTCTTCCTTCCTGATCAGAAGGAAGCTGATCAACCCACACCAGCTAATGAAAACGTTTCTAAATTTATGTAAATGCCTAGTGAGACTGGGTGATTGGGGCACGCGGGGCGGCCGGCTGGCTGCCGGTAAAGGGGGCCGCTGGAGCACCTGTCCCAGCGCTCCCCCCCTCCCGCCCTTGTGCTGGACCGCTGGTTCTGCGGCTCCGCGAATGCCCAGCCGCTGTCTCCTCCAGGCGCGTCCTGACCGCCGCGCTCCCTCTGTCCAGTGCGTCTCGCCGCGTCCAGCTGGAGAAACCAGCGGGTCCCAGCCTCGCGGACCCTCCCCACGGCCCCGAGGGGCAGATGCCTGGAGGAGTCGGCCCCTCACGGTGGCCAACCCTGCCCCGTGGGACGGTGGCGGATTGCCCTGGAGAATTTGGAGGCACAGGCAGGGGAGAGAGCCCGGTACCTAACCAAAGATAGCAGAAGGCTGAATGTGGGTTGGAAAACACCTTCCTCTCTGGCAGGAACACTGCAGCTCGCACTCACCATCCTTGGTGGCGGGGTTGGGGGGGTGGGGGGCAGACCAAATGAGAAGCCCACCCCACACTCCGCACGGCAGAGCTGAAGCCAACCTGCCCCCGCATCCGGGGAGGCCACCTCGCCCGTGGATCGCAACTGGGGCCAGATGGGCCGTTTGCTCTAAAGAAAAAACCTGGACTGCTGACGGGCAGGGAGGGTTTGACAGCTTGGTTCAGCCTGACACCGACCTGCTCTCCGCCTCCTTGACCTCCTCCCTTGAAGGGAGGCGAGCACAGCCAGATGGTTCATTAAATTCCATCACTTCAAGATAGACGGCTCCTCCCCACGTGGACACCCGCAAATAACACCCCCCGCCCCATGATCAGCCCCTAGGGGTTTGTGTTTACTTACTACAACATTCCTTCACGTTGTTTTCTTTGACATCCACAATCGTTAGCCTCTCCTTTATTGCCAAACAGCAGTAAAAGGCCATTATGGTATTTTTTTTTTTAATAAAGCAAAAATCAAAACCAAAAACCACTTTAATGTATCTTTATTAAGGGAAATTTAAAACAAGTTTCAACTATTCTGGATGCAGTTCATGGTATTTTATACAAAAAAGGGAAATTGTTTAGAATAGTTCCTAAGAATAAGGGAGGGAAATTCAACAATTTTATAATGGCTGTATTTACATTATGCATTACTTGAATTTAGGAATATATTTTTACAGCATTTGTAACAGATTGTTTTTAAAAAAATTTTTTTTAACGTTTTTGTTTATTTTTGAGACAGAGAGAGACAGAGCATGAACGGGGGAGGGTCAGAGAGAGGGAGACACAGAATCTGAAACAGGCTCCAGGCTCTGAGCTGTCAGCACAGAGCCCGACGCGGGGCTTGAACTCACGGACCGCGAGATCATGACCTGAGCCAAAGTCGGCTGCTTAACCGACTGAGCCACCCAGGCGCCCCACAGATTGTTTTTATATTTTCACTGTAAATCCTATGGGGCTCCCCTCTTCCCGGATTCTTTTTTATGTTTTGTTTTGCTATTTTTTGATAATTTTAGATTTATGAGAAATGTTGCAAAAATAGCCCACAGAAAGACAGACAATAACAAACTTTGACCAGGATGTGCAATAATTGTAACCCTCGCACAAAATACAGCCATTTGGGAAAACAGTTTGAAGCAAGTCTTCAAAATGCTATACCTAGGTCAGCAGCACAGTGGTGAACATAGCTGCCTTCCAAAATGCTAAACATGGAGTTACCATTTTGATCCAGAAGTTCAAATTCTAAGTATATACCCAATAGAAATGAAAAACAAATGTCCACACAAAAACCCATACACAAATAGTAATCTAACAGCATTATTCATTGATAATCAAAGAGTAGAAACATCCTAAATGCCCATCAACTAATGAATGGATAAACACAAAATGGTATATCTACATAATAGAATATTATTAAGTAATAAAGAAGTACTGATACATACTAGAACCGAGACGAACCTTGAAAACATTATGCTAATCAAAGGAAGTTAGTCACAAAAGACATACACAGTCTTCTGTATCTCCAGGGATATGTTTTAAGACCCCCAGTGGATGCCTGAAATTGCAGATAGTACCAAACCTTATATATGCTATGTTTTTTTCTTATGCATACATACCTATGATAAAGTTTAACTTATAAATTAGGGACAGTAAGACATTAAAAACAATAAGGAAATAGAATAATTATGACAATATACAATAATAAAAGTTATGTGAACATCGTCTCTCAAAATGTTCTTATACTGTACTCACTCTTCTTCAGATGATAAAAAAAAAACTTATGTGATGAGATAAAGTGAGATGAATGACTTAGGCATTTGACTATCATTGACTTGACCATAGTTCAGAAGGAGGATGCTCTGCTGCCAGACTTTGGTTGACCATGGGTTCCTAAAATCACAGATAAGGAGGACTACTATAGTCTATGGTTCCATTTACATGAAACGTCTAGAATAAGCAAACCAATAGAGACAGGTTAGAGATTGTTTGGAGCTGAGTGAAGTGAAGGGAAGTGGGGGGTGACTGCTAATGGATATGGGTAGATTTTAAGAGGTGTGTGATAAAAATATTCTAAAATTAGATTATAGTAATGGCTGTGAAACTATGGATATATCAAAATTGCTGAACTATACATTTTAAATGAGTGAATTTTATGGTACATAAAATATATCTCAATGAAGCTTTTTTTTTTTTTAAACACACATTTAACCCCTGTATACCCTTTACCCAGTTTTCCTGGTTCTTCATAGCCTAGCATAAATATTGAAACTAGAAAATTGATGTTGATAAACTGCTATTAACTAATTAATCTACAGATCTTATCCTGATTTTACTAGTCATCCTACTAATGTCCCAGGGGAGAGAAAAGCAATCCTTGTCACCCAGGTGGCCCCAGGTGCCTGGTGCTGTCAGCCAGGGTTTGGTATTGCTGCAAGCTGGCCTGGCCTTCACACTATATTAGTTTCAGGTCTACAACATGATGATTCAATATTTGTATATATTGTGAAATGTTCACCACAATAGGTCTAGTTAACATATGACCACACGTAGTTACAAATCTTTTTTAATGAGAACTTTAAAAATTTGTTTTCATGTTTGTTTTTGAGAGAGAGAGAAAGAGAGAGAGAGAGAGTGAGAGAGAGAGAGAGAGAGCGTGAATGGGGGAGGGGCAGAGAGAAAGGGACACACAGAATCCAAAGCAGGCTCCAGGCTCCAAGCTGTCAGCACAGAGCCCCACGCAGGGCTCAAACTCATGAACCATGAGATCATGACCTGAGCCAAAATCGGACGCTTAACCAACTGAGCTATCCAGGTGCCCCCTGTTTTAATGAGAACTTTAAAGATTTATTCTCTTAACAACTTCCAAATATACAATGTGGTATTATTAACTGTAATCCCCATGCTATACAATACATCCCCAGGACTTACTTTACAACTGAAGTTTGTACATTTTTACCACCTTCCCCCATTTCTTCCACTCCCCATTCCTCCCCTCTGCAACCACCAATCTGTTCTGTGCATCTGTGAAGTTGGTTTGGTTGGTTGGTTTTAAATGTTTATTTATTTTTGAGAGAGAGGGAGAGAGAAAGAGAAATAGAAAGAGAGATGGCAGGAGGGGCAGAAAGAGAGAATCACAAGCAGGCTCCATGCTGAGCCACCCAGGTGCGCCTGGTTGGTTGATTTTAGATTCCACATATAAGGGAGATCATACAATATTTGTGTTTCTCTGTCTGACTTATCTCACTTAGCATAATACCCTCAAGGCCCATCCCTGCTGTCACTCACACTAGATCTTCATGTTTTCCTCTCACACGTCAACAATTTCACAGAGTATTCATGTCAGGTAAGGCTAGTCTGTAATCGTAACAGATCAAGATAAAAACACTAGCATTCCATAATCATATTTGAACACATATTTGAACTTTAAACATTATCCAAGCCTCAGCATACCAAATGTCTTCCTTTCCTGGCTAATAAGAATGATTGCTGCTGCTTTACCAATTGCAGGGGGTAGCCTTGCACTAGTCAGTGCTGCCTGTAGATAAGATTTATTAATATGCCCACTCATAGAATTGTATTACACTTTCTGGATCACCTCCATTTCCTTGATCCTTTTCCAAAACTACCCAACTGAAGTGTTTTCTAATGCCCTGTTACTCAGACACCCTACAGTCCCCGTGGGGTGCATTCTCCCCTGCTATAAGGAATAAACTCAACTTGTCCAGCTAGAGTTGTGTTCTTCATGATCTCCGGTTGGAGAGCATCGACAGTCCTTTTCTGTTCCAGGATTCATTTCGGGGTCCCAAAATGCATCTGGTCACCATGTCTCCTTAGTCCCCTTCCACCTGTTTTTCATGATCTTGACACTTTTAAAGAGGACTGGCCAGATATATGGTAGAATATCCCTCCCTTTGTGTTTGTCTTGATACTTCATCATGAGTGGATTCTGAGTATGTATTTTTGGTAAAATAACACAGAAATGATGCTGTGTCCTTCAGTGCATGATAATAAACAAATACATGATGTCAATATGTCCCATTACTGATAATATTAATTTTGATTACTTGGCTAAGTGTCTGCCAAATTTCTCCACAATAAGGATGCTATTTTCTTCTTTATAATTAGTAAGTAGCTTTTGGGGATATACTTTGAGACCATGTAAATATCTTATTTCTCATCATACTTTCAATGCGTACTAGTGTTAGCATCCATCTATGAGTCTTGCCTTCAACAACTTACCACTGTGGTGTTTGCCAGATGGTGATCTTGTATCTCCATTATTCCTTCTACATTCATTAATGGGAATTCTACCATAAAAAAAGCACTACACATTCCCCCTCATTTTAAAATGTATCCTTTTATTTATATCAGAGTGGAATTATGGGATAGTTATTTTGGTTTATTAACATCGCTCAAATTGTCCCAGATTTGGCCACTGCAAGAGCCATCAGATGGGCTCTGAGGTCCTGTCTCTAATCCATTCTTGAACCCTTTTTTGCCTTTTGGTCCTGCAACAAGATGTTCCAGTTTTCTGTTGTACTTTCCCTGCCCTAGCCCTGGAATCAGCCATTTCTCCAATGAACTCTCGCTCCTTTTTGTTGACAAATGGCATTTTGAAACGAAGATTTGGGTGTGAGAGATATAATAAGTGATATTAGGTATCTATATCTATCTCTGTGTGTGTGTGTGTGTGTGTGTGTGTGTGTGTGTGTGTGTAAATAATCATGAGTTTGTACCCCTGGTTCCTACCCAACCACACAGGATTCATAGTAGCCCTCCTCCTTTCCTTATTTATAATTTCTTTCTCTGATAGTAAAAAACCTCAACCTCATTATCCACAAACATATTTATTTATTCAAGCCCATCATGGATATATATATATATATATATATATATAAAGAAATTTCAGAATTGCTAACCCATACTCTTATGAAAAACAACTTTACTAACTAGGGTATAAATATTTGTTCTTTTTACATTTAGTCTTACATTACATAGTCAAAACACTGATTTCTGAAGATGTTATGGTTACCTTTTTCTTCCCCACTCCTTTCAGTGTGGTTCTAACATTAATTATAATACAGGGGCATCTGGGTGGCTCAGTCGATTAAGCATCTGGCTTGGGCTCAGGTCACAGTCTCATGATTCTTGAGTTCAATCCCCGTGTCAAGCTCTGTGCTGACAGCACGGAGGCTTGCTTGGCATTCTGTCTTCCTCTCCCTCTCTCTCTCTCTCTCAAAAATAAATAAATAAACATTAAAAAAAAAAAAACCCAGAATGGACTCTTTCCATGGTGGTGGACTCTAGCCGTACCTCTCCTGTTTTGACTCCCCTTTGTCTTCCAGTAGGCTCAACTTAGTTAGTTGGTGAGTTCCTCATGATGATTGATGTCACCCCATCCCTACCATTCCATTTCCATTCTCCCATTCTTTTCACCCCATTTACTCTGAGCATAACACATTTATTCATTTCTGGTTTATTCCTTCTGTAATTCTTATTGTATATGTATGTTTTCTATATATTCCTTTATTTCAATTTTTTTTAATTTTAATGTTTATTTATTATTGAAAACCAGAGAGAGAGAGAGAGCATGAGCATGGGAGGGGCAAAGAGAGAGGGAGACACAGAATCTGAAGCAGGCTCCAGGCTCCCAGCTGTCAGCACAGAGCCTGACGCGGGGCTCGAACCCACAAACTGCAAGATCATGACCTGAGCCTAAGTCGGATGCTTAACTGACTGAGCCACCCAGGCGCCCCAGTATATTCCTTTATTTCTTACATAAAGGATGTCAAACGACAGATAGTCTTTTGTACATTGCTTTTTTCATTTAACAGTATATCCCGGAAATCATTCTCTATGAATTTATAGAGATTATCTTCATTCTTTTTTTTTTTTTTTTTTGGTAAGTGACTTGTTAAATGAGCCCTTACCCTGTGGGATCTGAGGCTATCTCCTGTAAACGATGTCAGAATTGAGTTGAACTGTAGGACATTTGAGCTGGTATTGCAGAATTGCTTGGTGTGGGAAAAAATACCACACGTTTGGTGAGAAGAAGTGGACTATTCTGTGGGTAGACAGAAAACAGGGGAGGTTTTCCTTTACAGCTGCTAATCAGAAATAAATTCAAAACAAAAGGGAACATATAAAAGAAACAAGAGGGGAAGGATGTGTGTGTACACAAAAGCTTAGGCTGGTGGTACAATTTTAGAGAAGCCTACTGTGTTCTGCAATTCACTACTTCTGACAATGATTATAAGTTGGTCATTTGTTCCCGTCTTGGGTAGATACCAGGTACCTGTCTAAAAACAGTACCAATAACCCTGTTTTGCTCCCTTACTCCAAGAGAAGCAATTGTTCCTTTGTCCAGTTCAGGGAATTCCTTCCCCCAGGGGCCTCCATCCTCTGGGGGGCAGAGATAGAAATCATCTTCTTCAAAGATCAGCCAGGATGGAGGGAGGTGGGCAGGGGATGCATTAAGTGGGTGATGGGTGATGGGTTTGTTGTGATGAGCACTGGGTGTTATATGTAAGCAATAAATCATTAAATTCTATACCTGAAACCAATATTACCCTGTATGTTCACTAAAGAGAATTTAAATAAAAACTTTATTATGTGCCTGGGTGGCTGAGTTGGTTAAGCGTCCGACTTCAGCTCAGGGCATGGTCTCACAGTTCATGAGTTCAAGCCTCACATCAGGCTCTCTGCTGTCAGCACAGAGCCGCCTTCAGATCCTGTCTCCCTCTCTCTCTCTCTCTCTCTTTCTCTCAAGTAAAAATAAAACATTAAAAAAAAAAACCTCTCAATCAATCAAAAATGTCAGCAAGCAACTTAATCTAAATTGTCACGCCCACCTTTGAAGTAGAATGCACCAAAACAGGTTTCCATGAGCGAACTTGACTACTTACACCAACTTTTTCCTTTTCAGACCACTGCTATTTCAGACCCTGCATCAAAAATGCAAGCTCAGTCACCAATGGTCATTGTGACTCAGCCTGGATATGGTCCTGTACCCCAGAACCCCAATTGGCAGACAGGCCTGTGTGATTGCTTCAGCGACTGTGGAGTCTGTAAGTGCTAAGAAACTCCCCTGTAATTGCCATGGGGGTGAATGATCAAAGGCCAAAGCCTTCCCTCATCCCTCCCTTACTGTGTAGTAAAGGTTCCTGGCTTATTACAGAGCACCTGGCATGTCAGGCAATGAATGGTAAGTTAAGAAAAAAGGCTTGTGCTGATTATAAGTTAATTTTTCTCCAGCACATGAAACAATAGTCTTACTTCTTATTTGTTTTTTACATTTTATTTATTTTTGAGAGAAAGAGAGACAGAGCACAAGTGGGGGGAGAGGCAGAGCGAGAGGGAGACACAGAATCCGAAGCAGGCTCCAGGCTCTGAGCTGTCAGCACAGGGCCCGACTCAGGGCTCGAACTCACAAACCGTGAGATCATGACCTGAGCCGAAGACAGACGCCCAAACTACTGAGCCACCCAGGCGCCCCAGTCTTACTTCTAAAATAAGTTCTGGGGTTAAGATAACAGTAACAAAGCTGATGATTCTCACAATGAGTGGATATGGTCTAATGATTATAAGTGGACCAGACATTAATTTAAAAGACACATTTCCAGTTTAACTTGATTTAAAAAAGAAAAGAAAAGAAAAAGGACTGTTTTTGTTATATATAAACTCATTACTTTATAGCTACATTGTACCCAGTACACAAGGGGTACTACTCATCCATGATTTCAACATGAGCTCAGAAAAGAATTATTTTAATTTCTATATTTAGGTTTTTTATATACCTGAGAATACAGAATTCTAAAGGCAGCCAGCTTCTGCCTTTAGAAAGAATCTCTGACTCTGCTTTGTTTTCTTTTTGTGAGATCTAAGTAAAGTTGGGGGAAAGTAGGTTTGGCGGGGGTGGGGGATGTTAGATGTCAAAGAACTTAGTTCTCAACACCAACAAAGAAACAAACAAACCTGCCTACAAAAAAAATTTTCTCTGGGGTTTATTTGCCTGCCTCAAGTCTACATAGTGTTCTGAGACAAGGAAAGAAAATACATTAACCTTTAACTTACCAGTGAAATTGAAATTTGGAATCAAGTTGACCCCTGAACAACCTAGGTTTGAACTGTGTGGTTCACGTATATGCAGTTTTTTTTTTACCGGATAGTACTATAACAGTGTTTTCTCTTCCTATGCTTTTCTTAACATTTTCTTTTCTCTAGCTTACTTTATTGTAAGAATATAGTATATAATACATATAACATATAAATTATGTATTAATCAACTGTTTATGTTATAAGTAAGGCAATAGTAGGCTATTAGTAATTAAGTTTGGGGGAATTCAAAAGCTACACACAGGGGTGCTTGGGTAGCTCAGTTGGTTAAGTGTCTGACTTTGGCTCAGGTCCTGATCTCACCGTTCCTGAGTTCGAGCCCCACGTCAGGCTCTGGGCTGACAGCTCAGAGCCTGCAGCCTGTTTTGGATTCTGTGTCTCCCTCCTTCTCTGCCCCTCCCTCCCGTTCTCATGCTCTGTCTGTCTCTCTCTCCCTCTCAAAAATAAATAAACGTTAAAAAAATGTTTTTAAGTTACATGCAGATTTTTGATTGTGCAGGGGGTTGGGGCCCCAAACCCCTGCATTGTCCAAGGGTCAACTGTACATTAAAAAGCGCAGAGAGAGGGGCACCTGGGTGGCTCAGTTGGTTAGGCATCCAACTTCAGCTCAGGTCACGATCTCGCCCTCTGTGAGTTTGGGACCCACGTTGGGCTCTGTGCTGACAGCTCAGAGCCTGGAGCCTGTTTCAGATTCTATGTCTCCCTCTCTCTCTGCCCCTCCCCCACTCATGCTCTGTCTCTGAAAAATGAATAAAGCTTAAAAAAAAAAAAAGCACAGAGAGAAAAACTTACCTAGAAAATGGAACAGTGGTCTTGTTCATTGTCTCTCATTGTCTTACTGAATGACCTGGGGTGATGACTTACACATCTTGAGACTTTAGTTCAACATCTGCAAATCATAGTAATAGTAAGACTACATTCCTAAAACACTCTAGAGATGAATATTTAAATCTTCCAGCCCCTAGTATTGTGACTCAAATAAATGAATTACAAGTTCTAAATATAAGCTTAATTGCTTCATGGCAGGATTTCTTAATTACAACCCTGACCAAATCATTCTTCCTTCTTAAAATATTTCAGTGGTCCCTCATGACTTTCATAACCAACTCCGAGCACTCACATTTCATCATCCAGTCCCCAACCTGCCTCGTCCTCCAGCTTTATCCCCATCCCATCCAGCCATACTGAATGAACACCAGCCACGATTAGGGCTGCCATTCGTCAAAGCAAACTAATTTCAAACGTGGTGGGAACAGAGTGGAGTAACTTGTGCCTCTGGTTCCATGTGTCCAGGTCTCTGTGGCACATTTTGTTTCATGTGCCTTGCTTGTCAAGTTGCAGCTGACATGAATGAATGCTGTCTGTGTGGAACAAGTGTCGCAATGAGGACTCTCTACCGGACCCGATACGGCATCTCTGTGAGTCTCTTACAACACTGTGTCATTCACATATGCTCCCACCCTCAAAATAATCGCTCTAAACCTGGAAGCCATTTGATGGTGTCCATCACCTGAATTTGATTGGTAGGTGTTTCACATCATGTGCAACCTTGTATTCAGTTGCTGTGGCAACAGATCCTTTGGGTATGTGACCTCCTTCTAGGTTTCTGTTAAAGACCCTAGAACATAGGCAGCTCTCATTTGTATGGATATCATACAATGGAAGGGGATTATTCAGAGTTTACCAAGCCCCAGGTACGTTACATATAGTTACCTCACTGAATGCTTACACCACCCCTGTAAAGTGAGTAGGTCCACATTTTATAGATGAGGGCTTTCAAGTTTTAAGAGGTGGAGTAACTTGCCCAAAGATACGCACCAGCAGCAGAAGTGGTCAATATTCAACTGTAACTTGCCATGCATACACATTCCACTCTACCACAAGCTATACTTTATGTAATAGGAGAATGTGTTGGTCAGGGCTTTCCAGAGAAACACAACCAAAAGGAGATATAGATGATATAGACATAGAGAAATCTAGATGAAAATAAAGAGAGAGATTTTAAGGAATTGATTCATAGAATTTTGAGGGTTGGCAAGTCCAAAAAGCAGAGGAAGCTGGCAGGCTGGGAAGAGTTGCAGTTCAAGTCTGAAGGCAACTTGCTGGCAGAATTTCTTCTTGCTCTGGGGCAGTCAATCTTTTTCTATTAAGGCCTTCAACTGATTGGATGATGCCTATCCACATTACAGAGGATAATGTGCTTTACTCAAAATCTACTGATTTAAATGTGACTCTTGTCTAAAAAATCTTCACAGAAACATCTAGAATATATGGGCACCATGACCTAGCCAAGTTGCTACATTAAATTAACATCACAGGGAACAAATGACTAGAATACTTTAGTAACTTATTTTATTCCATTGAAATTATTTTATTTGTTCATTTAAAAATATTTGTTAGTTTTTTATCACAAAAATAATATATGCTATATACATAATTTTATGACAAATTCAAACACTGAACTGTGTGAAGTAAAACGTGAAAATCTAACCCCTTTACACACAATTCCACCACTCAGTGATAAACTCTATTAATAATTTGGTGTGCACTCTCTTTTAGGTTTTTTTCCTATGCCTGTAAGGCATACAAATATAGATTAGATATAGCTCTAGCTATGGATGTGGACATATGGAGTTTGGGGGGTGAGGGACTCTTTTATTCTAATTTGTTTTTATCTTTTAAAATGGTGTCATATCATACTGTAGCTTGTTTTTTTTCCCACTTAATATTTGGTAGACCCCCTTTATGTCTGTAATACAGAGCCTTTTTAATGTGTGAATAGTATTCCACCATATAGATAATTTATTTAATCACTTCCCTACTGATGAAGAGTTAAGTAATATTACAGATTAAATAGTTGTTAACACATATGCTTCTGTATAGGCACTGGTATTTTTGTGGAATAGTGTCTGAGATTAGATTGGTAGACCTCGGTATCTGTACATTCAAAATGTGAAACTGTCAAATACCCCTCCAAAAATATTATATCAATTTATAATCCATTAACATTCTATGTGTGCCCAATATTGGATTTTTTTTTCCTTTTTCCCATCAGAGAGGCAAAATGATATTTCATTGTTGTTTAAGTTTTATTAGTTAAGATCAAGCAAATTTTTTAAGCTTCTTCGTCTTTTTGCATTTCTTCTATAAATTATGTGTACATATCCTTTGTACATTGCTTTATTTAATTATGCTATATTGTTTAACATGAAGTTTATCTAGTTTTTTAAAGGCTTAGTCCATAATCAGCAGTTTCTGGATGGCTCAGTGTCTGACTTGACTCAGGTCATGATCTCGTGTTCTGTGAGTTCGAGCCCCACGTCCGGCTCTGTGCTGACAGCTCAAAGCCTGGAACTTGCTTCGGATTCTGCATCTCCCTCTCTCTCTCTGCCCCTCTCCTGCTCGCATTCTGTCTCTATCAAAAATAAACAAACATTAAAAAAATTTAAAGGTTTAGTCCATAATCAAACTTTCTTTTTTTTCCCTTTTTTTTAGTTTACATCCAAGTTAGTTAGCATATAGTGCAAGAATGATTTCAGGAGTAGAATCTAATGATTCATCCCCTACATATAACACCCAGTGCTCATTCCAACAAGTGTCTTCCTCAATGCCCCTTGCCCTTTTAGCCATCCCCCCACCCACACCCCTTTCACCAACCCTCTGTTTGTTCTCCATATTCAAGAGTCTCTTATGTTTTGTCCCCCTCCTTTTTGTTTTTAATTTTTTAATGTTTATTTATTTTTGAGAGAGAGAGAGACAGAGTGAGAGCAGGGGAGGGGTAGAGAGAGAAGGAGACACAGGATCCGAAGCAGGCTCCAGGCTCCAGCTGACAGCACAGAGCCCGACGCGGGGCTCAAACTCACAAACCGCAAGAACATGACCTGAGCCGAAGTCGGATGCTCAACCGACCGAGCCACCCAGGCGCCCCTCCCCCTCCTTTTTTTAATATTATTTTTGCTTCCCTTCCCCTATATTCATCTGTTTTATATCTTAAATTCCACATATGAGTGAAGTCATGTGATATTTGTCTTTCTCTAATTTCGCTTAGCATAATACACTCTAATTCTATCCACATTGTTGTAAATGGCAGGAGTTCACGCTTTTTGATTGCTGAGTGATACTCCATTATATATACCACATATTCTTTATCCATTCATCTGTCGATGGACATTTGAGCTCTTCCTATACTTCGGCTATTATTGATAGTGCTGCTATCAACATTGGGGTGCACGTGCCCCTTTGAAACAGCACACCTGTATCCCTTGGATAAATACCTAGTAGTGCAATTGCTGGGTCATAGAGTAGTTCTAGTTTTAATTTTTTGAGGAAACTCCATACTGTTTTCCAGAGTGGCTGCACCAGTTTGCATTCCCACTCTCAGTGCAAAAGGGTTCCTCTTTTTCCGCATCCTCTCCAACATCTGTCATTGCCTGAGTTGTTAATTTTAGTCATTCTGACTGGTGTGAGGTGGTATCTCATTGTGGTTTTGATTTGTATTTCTCTAGATAAATACATAAATATTTGATTTGATGCTGAGTGATGTTGAGCATTTTTTCATGTGTCTGTTAGCCATCTGGATGTCTTCTTTGGAAAAACGTCTATCCATGTCTTTTGCCCATTTCTTCATTAACTTATTTGTTTTTTGGGTATTAAGTTTGCATAATCAAATTTTCTTAATGCTCTTTAGGAGTCTGAAAAATTAATAACAGTCTGAAAGTGGGGTGCCTGGGTAGCTCAGTCAGTTAAGCGTCCAACTTGAGCTCAGGTCATGATCTCACTGTTCGTGGATTTGAGCCCCATGTCGGGCTCTGTGCTAACAGCTCAGAGCTTGGAGCCTGCTTCAGATGCTGTGTCTCCCTCTCTCTACCCTTTGCCTGCTCACACTCTGTCTGTCTCTCTCTCTCTCAAAAACAAATAAACATTTGGGGCGCCTGGGTGGCGCAGTCGGTTAAGCATCCGACTTCAGCCAGGTCACGATCTCGCAGTCCGTGAGTTCGAGCCCCGCATCAGGCTCTGGGCTGATGGCTCGGAGCCTGGAGCATGTTTCCGATTCTGTGTCTCCCTCTCTCTCTGCCCCTCCCCCGTTCATGCTCTGTCTCTCTCTGTCCCAAAAATAAATAAATAAATAAAAAAAAAAAACGTTGAAAAAAAAACAAACATTAAAAAAAAATAACAGTCTGAAAGTAAAACGTATTTGGTTTTAACAAAAATTTGGAAGATTGGAAGAAAGAGGAAGAATAAGGCATTCTAAAGACTTTATTTTGTATGACATTGATAGCTATGCATAATTATTTTCCATTTTTAAAAAAACAACTTTATTGATGTATAATTGACTTATAATAAGCTGCATATATGTAAAGTGTATGATTTGATAAGTTTATATACCCATGATACAGACCCATGAAACCATCCTCACAATCAAGGCAGTGAACATATTCATCACCTCCAAAAGTTTACTCATACCCATTTGTAATTCTTTCCTCTTTACCCTCTCCTCTTCCCCAACTAACTGCCAATGTTTTCTGTCACTATAGTTTGCATTTTCTGCAGCTTTATATAATAGAACTATACAGTCTATACTCTTTTATCTAGCTTCTTTTACTCAGTATGATTGAGATCCATCCAAGTTGTGTTATGTACTCTTAAAATTTGTTAAGAGGATAGATCTCATGGTAAGTGTTCTTAACACAATGAAAATAAAATTAGTGGAAAAAGAAAATACTTGGATGGGAAATAAGCAAATAAAAAGATGCTCAATATCATTAGTCATTAGAGAAACATAAATGAAAACCACAATGAGATACCACTACACAACTAAGGGAATCACTAAAATTAATCAGACCAAACCACAGCATTGCCAAATATGGAGGAACTGAAACTCACATGCACTGCTGGTAGGAATGTAAAGGCATTTTCTTAAAAAGTTAAACACACCTACCATTTGAGCCAGCCATTTTACTCCTGGATATTTACCCAAGGAAATTTATATCCATACCAAGACTTCTATCAAATGTTCAGAGCAGTTTTGCTTGTAACAGCCCCAAACTAAAAACAATCCAAATATCCCCCTGCAGGTGAATGGATAAACAAAGTGTGATATATCCATATAATGGAATACTACTCAGCAATAAAGAGGAATTGTTGATACACACAAAAACCTGGATGAATCTCAAGATAAATATAATTTTAAGTTGTGGGTAAAAAATGAAAGGAAATCACTAATCAGATAAAAATTAGTGGGACGTCTAAAGGGAACAAAAGGAATCAGGAAAGACCTCTGCAGCAAAAGGAAGAAAAGAACTAAAAAAAAGAAAAAAAAAATTCAGTGAATACCAAACATAAAATAATTGGCTATCCCATGAGTGAGAGAAATTTAGATTTTTCTGCTGTGCTAACATATCTTTGCCTTTTGTTTACCCTTTAAGTGTGTCTTAGGGAATCTGATCTCTTGGAAGATAAGTGAAGAACTGCCCCAGTACTTCCCCCTCTCCTCTCCTAGGGCCCAAAGCCCACATCAGAGTCCTCTGTTAAGGTTATCTGCATGCTGTCTCCTGGGGCAAAGCCACAACAGGTGGCTCTGGACTGGCCCCAATGCGCAGGCAGGCTTCAGTTAACTTCGAGTCTTCTGATCCCCAGCCTGTTCTTCCTCCTGAGTTTCCAGGTTTTTGAGTTCGCTATTTATCAAATGCTCTGCCCGTGACCCTGTTAGGTTTCAGGTTCCCTACCTCTGTTTTACTTTCTCCATCAGTGTAATCCTATCTGCTTCCTATTTCCAAAAAAGTACTCAAAATTTCTGGCCCACTAAATAACCCCACTCCTGTTTTCTAGTACAGCTTTAATTTATTTACCAAAGCTCTGCAAGCACATAGTTTTCTAGATTATCTATTTTTTTTTAAGTTTATTTATTTATTTTGAGGGGGAGGGGTAGAGAGAGAGGGAGAGAGAGAATCCCAAACAGGCTCCATGCCCTCAGTGCAGAGCCCAACTCAGGGCTCAATTTCACGAACAGGATCATGACGTGAGCTGAAATCAAGATCGGATGTTTAACGATTGAGCCAAGCATCTGCCCCAGATTATCTACTTTTTGTTAAGAAAAACAGTAGTCCACAAACTTCTCTCCCCTACTGCCTCAGTCCCAGAACTCTGTGAGTGTTTCCCTCCGTATCTCCAAATCATAGACTGTATTGCTACTTTTTGAGTTTTAAGTTTGGGGCATTGTCTATAGACCTCCCACTCTGAAAGATGAGAATTTATTTCCCTTTCTTCTCCTTCTCCACCCTCTCCCTACCCCAGTCCTTCCAATATTGTTATATGTAATTTGGGTTAAATCCATGTTTGGTACTTACATTATGAGACTTCTGTTAGCTCTTCAGAGTTGCATCATGTAGTGAACTATGATTGCCTTTCCTATTAAACTTTGTTTTTCCTGGTCTTAACAATTCTTGGCATTTTCATTAGTAACTCTCCACTTAGCCACGAGTAGTTTTCCACTGACTTTACCTCCAAAACTACTCTTTCCCAGTTTTCTAAATTTCTTTTCAACACATTCAACACATTGGACATTCTATCATTTTTATCTTCTTGATGAAATCACTCCCTGACTTAAACTACCCTTTGAACTAGTTGCTCTTCATTTCTGATGCTTAGATCTCACCCTGGGTTCTCCTTCACCATGAGCCTGGAGATTTCATTAGCTTCTTTCCTGGGTTAGGCTCCTGTTTCTTATATCCCACGTCTTCCTCTTTCCAGGTCTCCTCCCTCATTGTGATGGAGGTATCCTCACATAGCTTCCTGAGACAGGGATGAGGTGTGGGAAGCAAGAATTTTGAGATTTTACTTTCTGAAACTCTTTGTTTTTTCCTCTTACTGACAGTTTGGTTGATTGATATCTTCTATTTTCAATATTACAAAGTATAGGAAAACATTCGATGTCATAAAAAGAGGAGTTATACGGAAAAATCAATTAACATTTTCCCAAATGTATCCATCCAAACTCTGAATTCCAAGGATCGGTTCCTTCTGCTTCTCTTCAAAGTGTCTTGAAAATCCACAAGTTCTAACTTCCTAATAGGTGGATTTTAATTTCTATTTCTTTTATCTTTTCAACCAGGGATCCATTTGTGATGACTATGTGGTGACCCATTGCTGTCCTCAATGTTCTCTTTGCCAAATCAAGAGAGACATCAATAGAAGGAGAGCCATGCGTACTTTCTAAAAAAAAACCTAATGGTAGGTTCCAGAAACTGTGTTTTTTAAAAATATATATAATTAAGGGATTTGTAAATTAGCATTATTTTGAGTAATGATTCAATAATAACAATTCTTTACATCTTTCAAATGTTGTCTTCATATAAAGATTGATCTTGGTTTCCTCTTATGAAGAAAATAGCTGTATTAGGTTACTTGGGCCACCATAACAATATAGCATAGGGTGGGTCATTTACACAAGAATTTATTTCTCACAGTTCTGAAGGCTGGGAAGTCCAAGATCAAGGTGTGGGCCAATTGAGTTCCTGTGGGGGCTCTCTTCCTAGCTTACAGGTGGCCACATTCTCACTGTATCTTCAAGTGGTGGAAAGAGATCAAGCTCTGGTCCCTTTTCTTATGAAGACAGTAATCCCATTGTGGGGGCTTCACCTTCATGACCTTATTTAAATCTAATTATCTCCCGGAGGGTCTGCCTCCTAATACTATCACACTGGGGGTTAGGGTTTCAACAAATGAGTTTTTCTGGGGGCACAAACATTCAGTCTATAGCAATAGCTTTATGTTTTGAAATCATATTTTAGTAAGTAAAGGGATGGTGACTTTTCTAGACTTCTCAGAATTCTCTTGATCCATTAATGAAGAACTTACCACTTGTAAAATAACAGAGTGTGGTGAGATACAAAAAAAGTAGAAAATAAGCCCCCTACTTAGACAAATTGACAAAAGAACTTGGTAAATAACTACAAAGTAGTAGAACAAATAAAAATTACATGCTTTGTAATATTTGAATTGATTGCAGCATAAAGCATCTATCAATAATGAGGTGAGTTTAAGCTGGAAAATCCTATTGGAAAAAGTGAATCCTGAAAGTGGTGGTTATAGAATATAGAATATTTGAAAATGCTATATAGAATCTGAACTTCTGACAATCAATCAACTCATTTCCAACTAATTTTTCCAGGATGCTCAGAATTAGCTATTGAAGATGTAGTAAAGTAGAAATAAACATGATTTTGTCAGTCCTCTATAGAATTTATCTTGAGTATGGGGAAAAAAACATTAATTTTCCCACTCTTAGTAATACATCACTTTCTTTTTCAAGGGAATGCGAACTCTGTATAGGTTAACAAATATAACTCATGGAGAATATATTTTAAAATATCATTTATTTAGCAGATAATGTATCAAGTACCTAGTACTATGCAGGACACTGCTAGGTCCTGTGGGGAACAAAAATAAATAAGCTGGTCTCCTTGTCTTTAAAGACTTTATACTCTAAAAGAAAGGATTAGATAGCCTTTAAATAAAATGACAGGTTTGACTAATGACTTTAGACCAAGTGCTATTTTAAGTTCAGAGGAGGGAAAGATCATATTCTACTGACATGTGTAAATGAAAGTTTCTTGGGGGCATCTGGATGTCTCAGTTGGTTGAGCAGCTGACTCTTGGTTTCAGCTCAGGTGATGATGTCATGTTCATCAGTTCGAGCCCCTGTGTTGGGCTCCATGCTGACAGAACGGGGCCTGTATGGGATTCTCTCTCCCTCTCTCAAAAGAAAGAAAGAAAGAGAAAGAAAGAAAGAAAGAAAGAAAGAAAGAAAAGAAAGAGCGAGCGAGTTTCTTGAAAGAAGTGGTTTTTTATTCTAAAGTGAATGTGAATATCAAGGTCACAATAGGAAAGAGATGGCACTGAAATTGTAATAGTACAAGGATTTAATGAAAACTACTTACAATAAAGGTGTGGGTGGGAGGTAGAGGGAAATGACCAGGGATGGTGCTGGAATCTAGGCTAGAAGCAGTTAAACTATATCACCCCTTAGGGGCACCTGGATGGCTCAGTTGGTTAAGCATCCAACTTCAGCTCAGGTCATGTGGTTCCCCGGTTTGAGGCCCGCCTCAGGCTCTTTGCTGACAGCTTAGAGCCTGCTTTGGATTCTATGTCTTCTTCTCTCTCTGCCCTTCCCCAGCTTGTGCTCTGTCTCTCTCTCAAAAATAAATAAAAACATTAAAGAATTTTAAACTCTACCACCCCTAGGCCTCAGAGAGGCAAGGAAGGAGAAGTTACTTGAAACCCAAAGGAGTGAGCTATAAGAAGGAGAAGGTGGCCCTGAGAGGAACAGTAACCTCTCACTAGAAAGACAGGAGTAGCCTGGGGCAACCTCATAGGAAGGAAGTAGTCAAGAGAAAAAATACCCTGATCTCACTTTCTGATGTCCCGTCTAGGCTTCCCACTGGCTGAACCCACAGGAAGGCAGAGGGCAGGAAAGTGGTGCTGTAATATACAGGTCAGCCTCCCAGAACATAGAGCAGGGAAGACAAGGATGAAAATGGATCAGATGGGACAAACATTAAGATTTCTGACACAAGATGTGGCTTTAATTAATAAAAATGGATGTGGCTTCTTTCTGTTTTTTCTTCAGCATTTTCACTCAGTTGCATTTTTTTTTAATTTATTTATTTTGAGAAAGGGGGGGGGCGGTCAGAGCGAGAGAATCCCAAGCAGGCTCCAAGCTGACAGCACAGAGCCCCACATGGGGCTCAAACTCATGAACTGTGAGATCATGACCTGAGCTGAAATCAAGAGTCAGATGCTTAACCCACTAAGCCACCCAGGTACCCCTGGATGTTGCTTCTAATCAGCAGCAGCATTCGTGAAACTGTAGAAGCAAAAAAGGGAAAACATCTTTGTGAGTGTAGGTCCACTCAACTTGGTAGGAACATATAAGTAGGAAAATAATGAGAAATGAAAGACTTATAAGTGAGTTGGGCCATGGCATTTAATGTACTAAAAACTGGGCTGATGATTTGGCCTTTGATTTGGTAAGCAGTGGGGAGTTACTGTAGGCTTTATGTAAGGGGGTAACATCAATAGAGCTATACTTTAGAAGAATTAATCTGATAATGGTATATAGCACAAACTGGACAGGATGAGGTCAGAAGCAAACATGTGGAATTAGACCAGTTTAACACTGTTTATTTAAATAAACACATGAGACAGGTTGGATGAAATATATACCCACACATACATAATGAATCCTAACATCTGACCTATTTCTTTTAACCCCAGAGAAATTATCTTACTGAATCAGTGGGTTTGAGGTAAAATACCTTGGTGGTCTTGACTCTGGTGCATCACCTTTGACCCTACATTATTCATCAACAGTGAAACTTTAGATATACAAACACCTGAAATGGGAGAATCAAGAGACAAAGATCAAAGAAGAACATGATTTATGTTAAGAATAGGTTGAAAAGGGGTACATGGGTGGCTCAGTTGATTAAGCGTCCTGCTGACTCTTGATTTTGGCTCAGGTCATGATCTCACGATTCATGAGATCGAGCCCCAGGTGGGGCTCTGCACTGACAACGCGGAGCCTGCTTGGGATTCTCTCTGCCCCTCCCACCCTCAAAATAAATAAAGAAACACTTAAAAAAGTAGGTAAACCAAGGGGACATAAAAACAACTGAAAAAGCTCCCAATTGTGAACACTGGAACAATTGAGGCAACAAAGTAAAGTAGCATTAGATTATAAATGGAAAGATTATAGCCAAAATAAAATATCTATGAGTCATACTTCTATAAATACATGATTACACAAACAAATAAATGGGGGAGAACAGACGAATTTTCCAGAAGTACAGAAGAATTCCAAACAATGTACGTGTGTTCCTCCCTCAAGGCAATGGAGTGTAACTCCTACCTCGTAAGAATGGGTTTGCAGAGTAACTTCCTTTCAAAGAGTATATATGAAAAGGAGGAAAAAAGAGTAGCCTTATAGTGGAGAAACCTGACAGAACTACTTCAGCCAAGTGACCAAAGTGAACCTCATCAGTGATAAGTCATGTTGGTAGCATGTCCCCTTGAAATGATGTGATGAGAATGGCACTCTACCTTCTCGGTCTTCTCTCAAAACCCCGTAACTCCAGTCTAACCAGGAGAAACACATGGGCCAAATCCAAACTGATGCATAGGTATTCTGCAAAATACCTGACCAGATCTCGTCTAAATTGTCAAGGCCATCGCAAACAAAGAAAGTCAAGAAACAATCACAGTTTGGAGAAGCCTGTGGAAACGTTACTGAATGTAACGTGCTGTCCTAGATGGGATCCTGGAACAGAAAAA
Organism: Panthera uncia; assembly: GCF_023721935.1. Classification (NCBI taxonomy): domain Eukaryota; kingdom Metazoa; phylum Chordata; class Mammalia; order Carnivora; family Felidae; genus Panthera; species Panthera uncia. The sequence goes on along the minus strand of NC_064811.1, from coordinate 66,656,093 downwards.
AGACATTAGGTAGAAATTGAGAAATCTAGCTAAGGTATATGCTTTTATTAATAATATTATGTATCAACACTGGTTCATTAGTTGTAACAAATCTACTATAGTAAGATGTTAACTGGTAGGGAAACAGGGGCAGGGGATGTAAGAGCCCCCTGTACTATCTTTGCAACTTTTCTGTAAATCTAAAATAATTCTAGGGCGCCTGAGTGGCTCAGTCGGTTGGGCGGCCGACTTCGGCTCAGGTCACGATCTCGCGGTCCGTGAGTTCGAGTCCCGCGACCGGCTCTGGGCTGATGGCTCAGAGCCTGGAGCCTGCTTCCGATTCTGTGTCTCCCTCTCTCTCTGACCCTCCCCTGTTCGTGCTCTGTCTCTCAAGTAAATAAACGTTAAAAAAAAATTTAATTCTAAAATTTAAAGTTTATTGAAAATTAAAAAGTAGATTGAGGAAGCTCAAACCTATTCTTTGTGTATCCCTTATAGGTGAAAAGCTCTCACTGAAGCAACTAAAACCAGCAGGCATACACCTCTTCAGTTTGAATCCTTCTCTGCTTTTGCAAATGAAATATGACAGATATGCTTAATCACAATCAATGGGATAAAAGAATGGAATTTTGATTTATTTTAAATGAATGTTTTTGCTTAGTTTTGCTAAATGGTTCAGCTTAGTTTCTCCTTGCTTTCATATTATTAAATTTTCTGGCTTATGAATTTTGTGTTACATTTCTTATATAAACAAAATAAAAGATTTTACTAACAAGATACTATATGCTTCCTTGCTGTCAATGTCTTTAGGTCATTAGTTCATTTTAAGGGTCCACATCATCTTTTGTTCTGGTAGTTTGGTTTCTTCACAGGAGAGTTTGGTCCACAGTAACTCGGTTCTCTTTCATCTAAGAACTTTGAGATAGAATGAAAGACTATGGATAGCTATTATAAGACACTTACAATACATTTAACTAATACTTTTTCTCCTTATCATGTTACCCAATAAGTATTATTAATGCTGACAAAGTAACAACACTCTATGTCCTGCTTCCCAGCTGCATACACCTGATGGGTTCGTTGTGTTGATTTTCTTTCTCTTTTGAAAATGAAGTATCAGGACAAGTAACAAAAATTCAGTGATCAAATTCAGTATGACTATTTTGATTAAATATTGATGATAAATGTGTGAAGCAAGAATTTTTTTCACATTTATTACTCTCTATGTTCCACATGCAACATTTTGCCCTGATGAAAATCTCACTTTCCCAGTTCCTTTGGTTTTCCTCCTACCCTTGAATCCATTTCATTTGTTGGGGTAGGGGAAGGGGAGGCAAAACTACCGTACAGGTTTATTGTGAAATTTCAGAGAGATAAAATGTAAAGGCACCTACAGCGCACCTGTGTGGCTCAGTCGGTTAAGCGTCCACCTTGGCTCAGGTCATGATCTCATGGTTTGTGAGTTCGAGCCCTGCATTGGGCTGTCAGCACAGAGCCTGCTTCAGATCCTCTGCCCCCTTCTCTCTTTCTGCCCCAGCCCTGCTCATGCTCTCTCTCTCTCTCTCAAAAATAAATAAATATTTTTTAAAAATTAAAAAAATGTAAAGGCACCTGGACCTTAAGCTCAGCAAACTGGAGTGCTCTGCCCCTTCTTTTATTCACCTCATAGATTGTGGCACTTTGCAAGGTTGTATCAGGGATCCGCTCATTTTATAGCTCACGTTCTTCCTAGTGTCATCTACTCCTAAGGCTTCAGCTGCCTCCTATAAGTCAAGGAGGACTGTATGTCCAATCTCCCCACCTTACTATTGGTGTTCTAAATGACTCTTCAGCTGCCTACTAACCAAGTCCATCTGGATGTCCCCTAGGCCTTCTCTCTACCCAGCATGTCAAACGATACCACCACTTACTCAAATGTTCAAGATGAGAAATCCAAACATCGATGATTCCTGAGTTGTCTGATCACACCCTTCTCCCTTATCCTCAGATCTAATCAGACACTGGCTTCTGTCCCTTAAATTCCACTTGACACCCCCAATGGATGACCTATTTTGTCTGTTGCTATATCCCTAGTGCCTAGAACAATGCCTGACACCTGCTAGATACCCACTCAAATCATTTATTGAATGAATCAATCTGACCTCTTCTCTTTATCTTCACTGCCATGAATGTAGTTCAAACCCTAATTATCTCTTTGGAAAATCAGGCACATAGCTCCTGAACTAGTCTACCTGCCTCTAGTAACTGCCGCTCCCATTACCATCTTTCCACTCCATCATATAAACTGCCTGCCACAAGTTAAACTATGAACATTCTGAAAAAAGACCCCAGATTTTCCCTGGTCCTTCATAATATAGCCTCAGTTTACCTCTTTAACCTATCCTCCTGCCACTTCTTCACTCATATAATTCCCTATTTTCGTTACGTTCAACACACATACATTTCCAAATTTCAAATTCCACTGTTCATTGACATATATAGGAAAGCCATGGACTTTTGTATATTAACTTTGTATTCTACAACTTTACTATAATTGTTTTTTAGTTCCAGGAATTTTTTTTTTCCTGATTCCTTGGGATTTTCTGTGTAAACAATCATGTCAACTGTGAACAAAGACCGTTTTTTCCTCCTTCCCAATCTGTATAAGTTTAATTTCTTTTTTTGGTCTTATTGCATTCTTAGGACTTTCAGTATGATGTTGAGTAGGAATGAGAGTAGACATCCTTGCCTTATTCCTGATCTTATGGGGAAAGATACTGGTAATCTGTTTTCTATTAAATATGATGTTAGCCACAGGATTTTTTGTAGATTCTCAATCTTAGGAATAAATAATCTAGCAATCTATTTTCTCACTATTTTAAAAAATGTTTATTTGTGCTCGCTTCGGCAGCACATATACTAAAAAATGTTTATTTTTGAGAGAGAGACAGACAGAGAGACACAGAGCATGAGTGGGAGAGGGGCAGAGAGAGGGAGATACAGAATTCAAAGCAGGCTCTAGGCTCTGAGCTGACAGCTCAGAGCCCGACCTGGGGCTCAAACTCATGAACTGTGAGATCATGACCTGAGCACCTGAGCGAAAGCTAAGAGTCAGATGCTTAACCTACTGAGCCACCCAAGTGCCCAGTTTCTCATCATTAATATGATGTCAGTAATAGGTTTTTCTGTAAATGTTATCAAGTTGAGGAAGTTCTCTATCCCTAGTTGCCTGAGAGTTTTTATCATGAATAGGTGTTGGATTTTGTCAGATGCTTGTTTTTTTTTCTGTGCCTGTTGATACAATCATATGATTTTTCTTTAGCTTGTAGATTCTCTTAGAATATCAAATATATATATATATATATATATATATATATATTTTAAAAAGTAACAGTAGTCGACTTTGCAATTGCAATATACATTTCAAGTAATCTAAGTTCATGTTTAAATAACGCTGTACTGTTTCATGGGTAGTGCAGGAATCTTAGAATATTCCCAATTCCTGCCTCCCATCATTGTTGTCAATTATTTTACTTATCATACAGTATAAACATTCAAAAATGGTTACCATTGTTAGTTTGAACAAAGTTATCTATTAGACCAAGTAAAAAATTTTTTTAAAGATTTTATTTTACCTTCATCTATTTGTCCCCTGATGCTCTTCCTTTATCCAAGTATCATTTCCTTTGCTCTGAAGAACTTTTAGCGTTTCTTGTAAGGCAGGTGTCCTGGCAACAAATTTCTTTAGTTTTTCCTCAGAGAGTCTTTATTTTTCTTTCACTTTTAAAGGATAATTATGCTGGATTAATATCCTACATTGGTAAGTTTTTTCTTTCACCATCTTAAATATCTACAGTTTTCTTGCTTGCATGGTTTCTGACAAGAAATCCAGTATAATTCTCATTCATGTTCCTTTACAAAAAAGGTTTTTTCCCCCCTAGCATCTTTCAAGATTTTCTTGTCTTTGTTTTTTTGCAGTTTAAATATGATATGCTTAGGTGTAGATTTTTTTTGGTATTTATCATGCTTGCTGTTCTCTAAGCTTCCTGGGTCCATGGTTTGGTGTCCCCATCATTAATTTTGGAAAATTGTTAGCCAGTATTGTTTCAAATATTTCTTCTGTTCCTTTCTCCCTGGTATCCCCATTATACCTATGTTACCATTTATATAATTGTCCCATAGTTGTTGGGTATTGTTTCTTTTTCTTTTTTTTTTTTTTTCTTATTTGCATTTCAGTTTGGGAAGTTTTTACCTACATATCTTTAAGCTCACTGGTCTTTCTTCAGGGTGTGTTCAGTCTGATGATTAGTCTATCAAAGGCATCTCCATTTCTGTTTTTTATTTCTAACATTTCCTTTTAATTCTTAGTTTTCACCTCTCTACTTACATCACCCATCTCTCTACTTACATTGCCCGTTGCCTACTTTTCCCATTAAAAACCCTTAGCAAATTAATCATAGCTATTTTAAATTCTTGGTCTAATTAATTCAAACATCCCTGCCACACCTGATTCTGATGCCGGACTTGTGTCTTCAAATTGTGTTGTTTTTGTTTGTTTGCTTTTTCATTGTGCCCCTTGCAGTTTTTTGGTTGAAAGGCAGACATAATGTATCAGGTAATAGGAACTGAGGCAATTAGCCTTTTAGTATAAGGTTTTATATTAATCTGAGTAGGAGCTGGGTTGCATTTAATGTTTGCTATACCTGTGTCAGAGACTTCTGTTTCCTCTATTTTCGTTTGTATTCTTCCCTGTTGTATTGTTTACCTAAGACTTCTTTCTTAAGGAGTGTGTCCTGCAGCTCATGAATTCCACTATTATTACACTGGAGCCCCATTTGATGGAACAGATTTGGGAAGCAATCTATAATGTTTGATTCGATCTCTGTTTTTTACTTATCTGAGTCCCTGGGCTGTGACCTTCAGAAACCTCCCGCCACCTTCTCTTACATGACACAAGAAGACTCAAGAGGGCTAGAACTGTATAACTGCACTTGCCCCATGTCAGACAAGGCTCTGGTAATGGTATTTTTCCTTAGGGCGGGTCTTTGTCATGGAAAATCATCCAGGTGTATTTCAAAATAGTTACTTTCCCCTCCCCTGCCCTGCCTGAAGAACAAGGGGATCCCAATCATACTCCTGAGACTCTGATGGGGTTCCTGGGGATGAATCCTAGAAAGTGTAGGGGTTCTCCTAAGAGTGGGCCCTCAGGGGGCTTTAACATTCCAGCTAGTTTACACTCAGCCTCCAGTAACTTGTCAGTTACCGTTTCACGGTTCGTATCAGTTACTGCTCCAGAAGCTTCTGCTCCCAATAAGTTCTCTCAACTGCGATTCTACCTGCCTGTCTTTTCTCCGGTGGAAATAAGAGAAGCCATTGATTTGCAGCCGGTTCAGCCTTTTTCTTACTGTGAAAATGGAGTCAGGCCCTCCAAGCTCTTCACATGTTGGAGCTGAAACTGTAACCTGCCCACAAATTTTTTTAAGAAGTCCTTTCCCCATTTTCCCTATAAAGCTAGCCTGCAATAATCCTGAGAGGCCTTCCCTGATCTCTCTGCTACCCAAAAAGCTCCTCCCCATGTGATCTAGTACTTGGTGCAACTGCAAGTATTACACATACCATCTATCGGCTCTGTGACTCCGAATGCCTGGAGAACAGGCATTACGGTGTGTCTTTGCATTTCTAGCATATGGTATAAATCGATGTCTGTTGAATTGAAAGGAAAAATGAACAAAACACCATTCACTAATTAGAAACAAAGTACTACTTTTATTTGGCTCACTTCTCCATTTATTAGAATTACCACATTTGGAGAGGCACAAAGCACTTAAGTTTTACATGACTACAAAGTTATCACAAATCCCAAACTTTTTAGCCACAGATATTTCACTTACTCTGTTTAAAGAAAAAGCTTTCAAAACATTTGAGTTAGCTTGATACATAGAGACCCTGAATATATGGTAACTACATATTTTTAAATGCTTGCACTTTCTGTTCTAATGTCTTCTTTAAATGGAATCCAGCATAAAAGGGATTGAAATACGTAAGGTCATGATGCAAATGCTTTGGAGAGACAGTGAAATTAATCTGTACAACATTGAAAAAGATGTAGTGTGCACAGAAGTTTTGTAAGGATTCACTGAGCCATCTGGGCTTCCATGGCTTGTGCTGTCCATTCTGGTGCTGTCTGGCTAATTTTCTCCAAAAGGTTATTCACTTGGAAACAAAGTGACTGGATCTGTTTGTCCCACGTTGGCAGGGCTTCTCGTGCTAAACAAAAAAAGAACAACGTACAGAGTTTACTCCATACATTACTCCATATATTCATATGGAATGTGAGTTAAAAGATAATTTATAGTAGTATTAATTTTAAAAGTTTCTTCTGAAAATCTTGGCTAATAAAGTTAAAGCTAATTAAGCAATAATTAAGGAAAATACCCAAATTACTGGCACATGGTATAAAACAAAACCAAAACACATACACGTAGATACATATTATTATTATTCAGGAAAACAAAATAAAACCAACCAATCAAAGCACCTCAGTCACAAAAAGCACCACAATAAAAGCCTCACTGAGCCATCTCATCACCAGTTTTTCTTGATTCACAAGACACTGCCACCTACTGGAGAAAGCAAATCTATTTATATAGTCAAAACTGTCTCTACTTGACTCTTGTGAAGGACACATATTTTAATGATTAAACAAAAACCAAAAAAATTCATCATGAAAACACAAGGTTTTCCTCTATACCAGCAATATACAGTTAGAAATGATGAACTCAGGGGTGCCTGGGTAGCTCAGTTGGTTAAGCATCCGACTTCAGCTCAGGTCACGATCTCACAGTTCGTGAGTTCCAGCCCCGCGTGAGGCTCTGCGCTGACAGAACCGGGAGCCTGCTTCAGATTCTGTTCCCTCTCTCTGTGCCCCTTCCCTGCTCGTACTCTGTCTCTCTCTCAAAAAATAAATAAACAGGGGCGCCTGGGTGGCGCAGTCGGTTAAGCCTCCGACTTCAGCCAGGTCACGATCTCGCGGTCCGTGAGTTCGAGCCCCGCGTCAGGCTCTGGGCTGATGGCTCGGAGCCTGGAGCCTGTTTCCGATTCTGTGTCTCCCTCTCTCTCTGACCCTCCCCCGTTCATGCTCTGTCTCTCTCTGTCCCAAAAAAAAAAAAAACTAAAAAAAAAAAAAAAAAAAGTTAAAAAATTAAAAAAAAATTATTTAAAAAAAAAATAAATAAACAAAGAAAGAAAGAAATGAATGATAAACTTGGGGAACATCAATTCAAAATAGCACCCAAATTTACCAAAATAGGCACAGAATTAATGAAAAAAACTAAAATAAAAAAATTTTAATAAAGGACATAAAATAACTTTAGACACAAACCATGGTCCCAGATGGAAAGATGCAGTATCATAAAAATAACAGTCCTTCCCTATCAATATATACATTTTAAAAACTTACAAAGATAATCACCCTGATCTCTGTTTTGCTTTCTACATAGGATAATAAAGTTATTAACTACAGAAGAAATGATGTTTGAGAACAGTCAAGAGAATTTTGCAAATTAAAAACAGTGGCAACACTGTAGGATATCTCTACAGTGGAATGTTATTCAGCCTTAAAAAGGAAAAAAGCAGTATGTTAAGTGAGAGAAGTCAAAAGCTCACTTAGTGTATGACTGCATTTACACGAAGTATCCAGAATAGGTAAATCCATAGAGATAAAATTCAGACTTGTGGCTGCCAGGGGCTGGGAGGAGAAATGAGGAGTAACTGCTTACTGGGCACAAGATTTCCTTTTGGGAAGATGAAAATGTTTTGGAACTAGGTAGAGTGGGTGGTTGCAAAACACTGTGAACATACTAAGTGCCACTGAATTGTTCACTTTAAAATGGTTAATGTTATGTGAACTTCAATTCAACAAAAATACATTAGTAGAGGGGTAGGAGATGCTTTTCCAACAGTAAGATTTAGTCTAAATTTGTTTATTACCATATTGTTACAGATCAGTGGAAAGAAACTGATAACAGAAAGAGACCCAAACATACATGTGGAAGCTAATATACGTCAAAGATCAGAAAGTAAGTTTTACCTAATAAATAGCACTTGCAAATTAACAGTACATCTTTAAAAAAAGACAAACTAGCCCATACCTTAAAATTATATACAAAAATGAACTATAGACAGATTAAATTTCTAAATATAAAACAGTAAATAAAAATAGTAGAAGAAATTTTAGAAAAATATTAGTTTTACCCCAAGGTAAGTGAGACCTTTTAAATTAATACAGGAAACTAAAAAGCCATAAAATTAAAAAGTGACATATTTGGCTGCATAAGAATTTTATTTTTTTATTAAAAAAATTTTTTTTAATGTTTTTATTTATTTTTGAGACAGAGAGAGACAGAGCATGAGCAGGGGAGGGGAAAAGAGAGAGGGAGACACAGAATCCGAAGCAGACTCCAGGCTCTGAGCTGTCAGCACAGAGCCTGACGTGGGGCTTGAACCCACGGGCTGTGAGATCATGACCTGAGCTGAAGTCGGATGCCTAACCAACTGAGCCACCCAGGCGCCCTTGGCTGCATAAGAATTTTAAACTGTGTTTATGGTATGCATTACCTTACTTCAAAAACACAACTGACAGAATGGTAAAAAATATTTGTACACATTAACAAAAAAGAGTTTAAATTATGATTAAACCAAAAGCTATAGCAAATTGATGCTGAGAGATCTGAAGGAGAGGTGTGGGGCCAGGAAAGAAACAGACCAGAACTAATATCAACTCCACAGAAGAGGAAATGCTAATGGCCAGTAATACATGGAAAGATATTAAACTTCCCCAGTACCAAGGAAATGCACATTAAAACAATAATGTAGTATTTCCCCCCACAATTAGCAAAAGATAAAAAGAGGAACAATATATAGCTGTTGAACATTCATTTCCTCATATTGGTGAAAGTGCAAATGGCTACACCTTTCTGGAAAGCAAACTGGCAGTATCCATTAAGGATCAAAATACATATGTCCTTTGATGGAATGTTATCACTTTTGAGACCTTGTTCTATAGAAGTAAGTGTACCATATATAAAGATATGCACAAGGAAACCACTTGAATGTTCATCAATAGGTGAACAGTTGAACCCCATGAAATTCTACATAGCTATTAAAACAAATAAATTAGATTTATGTCTACTGACTTGAAAATATGTGCATGATTATTTCAAAAAGTCTGTAGAACACTGTGTGCTTAAAATTATTTTTAAGTTAAAAAAAACTATGTTTTTCACATATCTATATAAGCATATAGAAGCTTTAGATTAGTACTAGTTATGCGAGGGGGAGGAAAGATATGATGAACTCTTATCTTTATTTATAGTTGCAATACTTGTTATTATGAGCATATTTTTCATGGCAATTCTTTAAATCTAAGAAAACTGGAAAGAATATTACTCTATCAAGCTGTCCTTTCACTTGGTGACACGTCTGCTATACTATTCATTATGTACTGTTTGTTTTTCCAATACTTATTTACTTCCCACTAAGAATGTGTGGGGCACTGGAACACATGCTCCATATACGATGAGAACAAAAGAGACTTAATATCTACCAGCAGGAAGCTTAGCTGGGAAGCAAAAACAGACATTTAGACAAATGGTTACAGAAATGAAAATAACTGATTAATGCTAGGAAGAAATTCAGAGTGACCAAAGAATATAGAACTATAAGCCATACCTAACCTGGAGAGTCAGGAAAATCATTGCCAATTTACGTTGCTCAAACTAAGACACGGGAACAAAAATAGCTGAGAGGATGCTGGTGGAGAGAAGTGGGTATTTCAGAATGTCTGATGTGGGAAGGAATTTACAGTGCTAGAAAGAAACAAAAAGACCTATGTGGTTGGATTAGAAAGAGAAAGTTATAAAGATCAGGCAGCACCTGTTGACTTCATAGAACTTTGTTCTATAAGCCATGGGGAAGCCATTCATTACAGTGTCAAAGAAGAGAGTAACATGACCTAACAATTTGTTTTTTATATTTGTTTTGTTTGTTTACATTTAAAAAAAATAAAGATCACAATCATTCTGGCTATACTACAGCAACTGGACTAGAAAGGAGCAATTGTAGATGTGAGGGAAAAAGCCCAGAAGGTGGGAGAGGGTTCACAATAGGCTAGTGACAGTAAGAAATGAAGATAAGTATGTGGATTCCAGATACACGCAGGAGGTAAAACTGAAAGGATTCTGGGCAGTGAAGAAGAGGGGTCAAGGATAAGAAATGCTGGAGAAAGTGAATAATGTAGCTTTTGGCTGGTTGGCTGGTTGCCTGGCAGGTTGTGGGATGGGGGCAGGAAGGAGACATGGTGAATTCAGTTTTGGATATGTCCATTCTGAGATGTCCAACAATCAGTCAGGTGGAAAATACCTAGCACGCAATTAGCACCACTAGGTCTAGGACTCAGAAGAGAAATTTACACTAGAAAGGCAAATCTGAGCATTGTCTGCACAAAGATAGCAACTGAATCAATGGGAACAGATGAGATTACCAAGGAAATTTAGTAGAGTGAGGAGGAAAAGGCCTTGGGAATAAGCCCTAAGCAACTCCAATATTTAAAGGCACTACAGAATCTACGAAGAGGACTGGAAGAATACCTGGAGGAGGAGGGAAAGCAGGAGAAGGGGGTGAAGGAGACGACAAAAGCCATGATGGCACAGGGTGGTGGGGACAGTTCAAAAAGGAGTAAAGGATCAATGCTATTCGATAATGCTAAAAAATTAAAATGAGGTCTGAAAGATAAAAGTCTTTTTGTTAAAATGGGAGAGACCCAAGTAAGTTTAAATATTAAAAAAATTTTTTTTAAGTTATTTATGTTTTGAGAGAGAGAGAGAGAGAGGGAGGGAGAGAGAGAGAGACACAGGGGCGGGGCAGAGAGGAGAGACAGAATCCCAAGCAGCTTCTGCATCACCAGCGCAGAGCCCAACGTGGGGCTTGAACTAATGAACTGCAAGATCATGACCTGAGCTTCGATCAGAGTCAGATACTTAGAACTGACTGAGCTACCAGGTGCACAGCCAAGTATGTTTAAATACTGATGGAAAGAAGCCAACAGAGCAAGCAAGGGTGAAAACTGACAAAACAATGGCTAATTTTAGGTTCCTAAAAACCTGTTTTTGAGGGATAGGGGCAACAGTCAAAGAAGGGAGCCAAAGCACAAGGAGAAAAACTGGAAAGGAAGACAGAAAACATTTCCAGCAAAACACAAAGAAGGAAAAGGTAGAACTAGATGATATTTAAAATTCAGAAGGTTTTTTTTTTTTTTTTTTTTTTTTGATGTCTACTTATTTTTGAGAGAGAGACAGAGTGTAAACAGGGGAGGGGCAGAGAGAGAGAGGGACACACAGAATCTGAAGCAGGCTCCAGGCTCTGAGCTGTAAGCATGGAGCTTGTCGCAGGGCTCAAACTCACACACCCGAAGATTGTGACCTGACCTGAAGTCAGACACTTGACCGACTGACCCACCCAGGTTCCTGTAAAATTCGGAAGTTTTATAAATCAGATAAAGAAGTTAATTTAATTTCACCCTGACAGATTTTTTTTTCTGTGAAATATGAAACAAGGTTTGCTGCTGAGAATGAAGGAGAAAAGTCAGAGATTTAAGAAAAATGAAATCTGAAATAACCCCTTGCAGAGTAGAAAAGAAGAGTAGCCTAAAGAAATGTATCAAGAATCCCAGGTACTGCTGAGAACCCAAGACCTTGACTTTGCAGTGGTATCAATCTCCAGCAATGTTAGTTAGCTACTCACGTACTGGAATGAAAAAGATGGAGAATGGGTTCATCACAGCTGAAGTTTTGCTGGACAGCCAGAACAAAAAGTTAACAGGCAAGTGATCTAGGGCATTTGTGAAACAGTAACTGGAATAATGAATCATGGAATCCATGGATGGGAAAGAGTAGTAAAGACAAAAAAGGGCTGAGCTGACTGGAAAAAAGTAAAAGTTAATGGACTGGAGGCTCGAAGGTAGTCAAGGAAGAGCTAAAGTGGAAGTAACTGACACAGACTGCTAGAAAGACAGGAAAAACGTTGTGAGAATGGGGCATTTCAAATTGAAACTTTACAGGTAGAACAGTTCCAGGTATAGGAAGGTCCAGGGTGTAAAGAGGTAGGAATAGGGGCTGAGGAGGTAATACACAATGAGAGAGTCAAGAGATCAACTTATCTGTCTGCCTCTACTAGTTTAATGAGCTGCTGAAGAGGAAATCAACTGGCATTTCCACATGCCTGATACATGGTATGTGGTTAATCTATGTTTGATGGGTAAATGAAAAAACTGGTAAGACGATTCCATCTTCCAATTTTTCTTCAGCATAAAAAAATGCTATATTAAACAGATTCTTAAATATAAGCTCATAAAAATTATTCTAAATGATTTCTTTGGAAAATGAGCTCATTCTAGTAGTAATATGCTGGGTTAAAGGAAATTGTTCAACGTGTCTTAATCACAAATATACAACAGTTTACTGCCATTTCATTATGACAGAAATAAGCAAAACTTACTTTCAAAATGAACTATTCCATCAATCTGATCAATAAATCCATTCATACGTCCTTCTGTTATCATTTGTGATGCTATCTTTTCTGCCTGTAAAAGAAAATAAAAAAAAAAATTCTCACAAACTTTAATTATCATATCCAACAGTCAGTTACTCACGTATAAAAGAACTGAAATCTCTTGGTTTAGCTACCCACACGCTTTTCGTATGCGTTCATCTGCTGTCCATTACAACAGTGAATCTAGTAAAGCTGCCTATTTTATTCCCCAATTCTCCCTGGGTATAATAGGTTATTTTAAGTTAACTGGGATGTTTTTCTTGTTGTCAGATTTTGGACGAGAATCTAGTGATCTTAACAACTTTTTCCTCTGCTTAAAATCAAACTAACAATTTTTCTTCTTACTGACATGCATACACAGGAACACCCAAAGTAGTTTTTCCTTTTACTTCATCTAAATTTTCACAGTGTTTATCACCTAAAAAATTCTTTAACAAAGTGGGGTGCCTGGGTGACTCAGTCGGTTAAGTGTCCAACTTCGGCTCAGGTCATGATCTCAGTTTGTGAGTTCAAGCCCCGCATCGGGCTCTGGGCTGACACCTCAGAGTCTGGAGCTCGCTTCGGATTCTGGGTCTCCCTCTGTCTCTGCCACTCCCCCACTCACACTCTGTCTCTCTCTCAAAAATAAACAAACATTTAAAAAATAATAATAATAAATTCTTTAAGAAAGTAGTATTTTTGAAGAAAAAATTATAAGGAGGAATGATCTTCAAATCTGAGATTTGAGATTAAGGGGCGCCCGGCTGGCTCAGTAGGTAGAGCATGCGACTCTTGATCTTGTAGTTAAGAGTTCAAGCCCCACATTGGGTGTAGAGCAATTACTTAAAAAAATAAAAGCAATCATTCATTAACAAATTATAAATAAATAGGAATTAAAAGAGGATTTAAAAGACAATTAAAGGGAACCAAAAGGTCTTCTACCTAGTTCCTAAAGACACGTTTCATGTTTATTATATGTAAGAAAACTGGCTTATGACTTAGTCATTTTAGTAATTCTGACCATCTTCATGATTAATCCTAAACAGACTGTGACTAGCATTTATTGTTAAATATATATTCACTTCCCTAAGTGTCAGCCTAAGAAAAAGTATCTTTTATTTTTTTTAATTTTTTTATTTTTTTTAGCGTTTATTTATTTTTGAGACAGAGAGAGACAAAGCACGAACGGGGGAGGGTCAGAGAGAGGGAGACATAGAATCTGAAACAGGCTCCAGGCTCTGAGCTGTCAGCATAGAGCCCGACGTGGGGCTCAAACTCACGGACCGCGAGATCACGACCTGGGCTGAAGTCGGCCGCTCAACCGACTGAGCCACCCAGGCGCCCCTAAGAAAAAGTATCTTTTAATGGTAACTTAAGCTTTGGTTCCCAAATTGTTCCACTTCTTGTACTGTGTATTAAATATGCACAAGTAAAGGAACCATGTTAGGAATTCTAAATTAAAATTTCTCAACAGATAAAAGGGGATGTAATCATTACTACATGACTGTAAGGTATGCAAGCTAGGTAAATGTAAGGTTGATTGCTTGTTTTTACTCTTATTTAAAATTAAGAGAATGTTTTGTAAATGATACCTGAAATACCCTCTACATACTATTGGTACTTTGTTGGTATTTGTACACAGCCAATCAAACTCTTATCGTAACTAAAAATGAAATTAATTTCCTAGTAACTCAGTCAAATTAAGATAAATCAAGCAGAAAAGTTACAAGAGAATAGCCTGGAGAATTACCACAGTCATTCTTTCAAAGAGATGAAATATTTAACCTGTAAGTCAATCCAGTGCAGAAAAAAGTAAGGCATGTATCAAAATCTTAAGTTTGTCAGAAATCAGAAACTACAATGAACTGGATTTAAACAGACACCACTCGAAATGGGTATCACAACCCAAAACCCCTTTAAGATTTTCATTCTGGTTCCTTATATCATAAAATACAGTTTAAAAGAAGCAAAAAACAAAGACAATTCCATTACAGTACTACTGTAACATTCAAATAATTTATTTCCATTTTCCTGAAGTTTTTATGTGTATTTTTATTGCAGTTGCCAGTATTTATCAATTACATATTTTCTTACTACATCAATAGTTTAGTCTCTTAACTTCTTTTTTTATATATTAGAAACAAGAAAATACCTTAGCTGCAGGAATCTCTAAAAGAGCTCCAAGTTCTTCAAAGGTAATATTATTATATAATTTGCTTGCAGACAACAAATTGTGTTCAATAACAGCTCTGTCCAAGATGCTAGAACCTTAAATAAATATAAATTAGACAGTTTTAAGTGAGACTTGTCTTACGCTTTTAAAATACTCATCCTTTTTTTCTAAAAACTTCTAGGCACATAACAACCCATAATCATTGTCTTTATTCCTCTTACGAAATTTTAAAAGTAAGGAAAATGCCTTATTTAGTAGAGTTTGAATAGTATGCAATTAAATACAAATAACATATTTAGAAAATGAGTGACTAGCAAATAGTTACTAACCGGCTGAATGGATTTAACCCTTAAGGTTTGAAGTTTTACTTCCTTATGGTAGCTGTCAGATTGATTAACTTTACTTTTCTTGGTAGGAGCACAAACTTTTGTTAGCAAGAAGTGGCAAAACCCCCATGCAACATGTTCCACAAGCTTGATAAAGTCAGTGCATGTACAGCTCAGTAGAAATACCTGTTTTCTTTTGGGCACTCCGTAAGTACCTTACCATGATGCAAAGATGAGAAATGTCTGAAAGGTAAGGCCAGCTAACCATGAGAGATCAGCCATAGCATCCTCCCTTAAGTGAAGTAATATAAGGCCTGATGAAGTACTGGACACAAGGCCCCATTCTGAAGGTGCCTGACTTGCTAGGTTCACCCAATTCTTTTTTTTCCTTTCCAGTTTTATGGAGATATAATTGACATATAATATTGTTGTTTTTTTAATTACAAGGATTTTTTTCAAATTTTTTAAAAATTCCAGTTAGTTAACATACAGCGTAACATTAGTTTCAGGTGTACAATCCAGTGATTCCTCATTTCCATACACCACCCTGTGTGCATCACAACAAGTGCACCCCTTAATCCCCACCACCATTTAACCAATCCCCCACCCCGCCCACTTCCCCTGCAGTAACCCTCAGTTTGTTCTCTATAGTTAAGAGTCTGTTTTTCTAGTTTGCCTCTCTCCCCCCATCCTCACCCCATGTTCATCTGTTTTGTTTCTCAAATTCCAAATGAATGAAGTCATATGGCATTTGTCTTTCTCTGACTTATTTTACTTAGGATAATATTCTCTAACTCCATCCACGTCATGGCAAATGGCAAGATTTCACTCCGGTGTATGAGTAATACACACACACACACACACACACACACACACACACACAACATCTTTATCCATTCGTCAGTTGATGAACATTTGGGCTCTTTCCATACTTTGGCTATTGTTGACAGTGTTGCCATAAACATCAGTGGACACGTATTCCTTTTGAATCAGTAGTTTTATATTCTTTTTTTTTTTTAATTTTTTTTAACGTTTACTTATTTTTGAGACAGAGAGAGACAGCATGAACGGGGAAGGGTCAGAGAGAGAGGGAGACACAGAATCTGAAACAGGCTCCAGGCTCTGAGCTGTCAGCAGAGAGCCCGACGTGGGGCTCGAACTCACGGACCGCGAGATAATGACCTGAGCCGAAGTCAGATGCTTAACCGACTGAGCCACCCAGGCGCCCCAGTAGTTTTATATTCTTTGGGTAAATACCGAGTAGTGCAATTGCTGGGTTGTAGGGTAGTGCTATTTTTAACTTTCTGAGGAACTTCCATACTGTTTTCCAGAGCAGCTGCACCAGTTTGCATTCTTACCAGCAGTGCAAGAGGGTTCCCCTTTCTCTGCATTCTCATCAACATCTGTTGTTCTTGTGTTGTTAATTTTAGTCATTCTGACAGATATGAGGTGATATCTCATTGTGGTTTTAATTTGTATTCCCCTGATGATGAGTAATGTTGAGCATCTTTTCATGTGCCTATTAGTTTTCTGTATGTCTTCTTTGGAAAAATGTCTCTTCATGTCTCCTGCCCATTTTTTTACTGAATTATTTGTTTTTTGGGTATTGAATTTTGTTAAGTTCTTTATATATTTTGGATACTAACCCTTTATCAGATGTGACTTGTATTAGTTTAAGGTATACAACATAATGATTTGATATATATACACACTGTGAAATGATTATCACCATAAGTTCATATAGCATCCATCACCTCAAACAATTTTTTTCTTGTGGTGAGAACTTTTAAGATCTACTCTCTTAGCAACTTTCAAATATAAAGACCTAAATAAATGGGAAAATAGAAAGACCTAATACTGTTAAGATGGCAACAGTCCCCAGGTTTGTCTATGGAGTCAGTGCAATCCCTATCAAAATTCCAGCTGGCTTCTTTGCAGAAACTGACAAACTGATTTTAATTTTAAAAAACTTTTTTTTAAGTTTATTTATTTATTTTGAAAATCGGGGAGGGACAGAGAGAGACGGAGAAAGACAATCCCAAGCAGGCTCTGTGCTGATATGGGGCTTGTGAGATCAGTTTGTGAGATCATCACAGTTTGTGAGCTTATGACCTGAACCAAAATCAAGAGTTAGACGCTGAACCACCTAAGCCAACCAGGCGCACCCCCCCAACAAATTTTGTTAAGTAGGCTCCATGCTCAGCATGGAGCCCAACATGGGGCTTGAACTCAAGACCTTGAGATCAAGACCTGAGCTGAGATCAAGAGTCAGGCACTTAACCAACTGAGCCACCCAGGTGTCCTGACAACTGATTTTAGAATTCAAAGAGAATTCTAAACTGATTTTAGAATTCAAAGAGAAGCCAAAACAACATCGGAAAAAAAGAAACCAAAAAACAAAACAAAAAAAACAAAAAAACTTGCACATCCTGATTTCAAAACTTACTACAGAGCAACCAAAGGGCACATGGGTGGCTCAGTTGATTGAGCATCTGACTCTTGATTCTGGCTCAGGTCATGCATGATCTGATGGTTCGTGGCTTTGAGCCCTGTGTCAGGCTCTATGCTGATGGTACAGAGCCAGCTTGGGATTCTCTCTCTCCCTTTCTTTGCCTTTCCCCCACTCGTGCTCTCTCCTCCTCTCTCAAAATAAATGAATAATTAAAAAAAAAAAAGAGCAACCAAGATAGTGTGGTACTGGCATAAAGATAGGCATATAGAATAAAGGAAAAGAACTGAAATTCCAAAAATAAACTCTCACATTTATGGTCAACTGATTGCCAACAAGGATGCCAAAATAATTCAATGGGAAACTTCTAGTCTTTTCAACAAATGGTGCTGGGACAACTGGATACCTACATGGAAAGAGTAAAAATTGGACCCCTATCTAACACCATATGTAAAAATGAACTCAAATGAATGTAAGAGCTACAACTATAAAACTTACAGAAAAAAACACGGCAAATCTTCACGACCTTGGATTAGGCAATGGTTTCCTAGATAGGATACTGAAAGCACAGCAAAAACAAACAAAAAAAAAAACCCAGATAAACTGAACTTCATCAAAATTAAAAACTTTAATGTTTCAAAGGACACCACCAAAAAAGTGAAGAAACAACACACAGAATGGAAGAAAATATTGGCAAATCATCTGATAATGATCAGGTCTAGAATATATAAAGAATTCCTACAATTCAGTAATAAAAGGACAAATAACTCAATTTAAAAACTGAAAAGGATCTGAGTAGACTTTTCTCTAAAGATATAAAAATAGCCAATAAGTACACAAAAGAACTCTTCAACATCATTAAACCTAAGGGAAATGCAAATCAAAATGACAAGATACCACTTCATACACACTAGGATGCCTAAATCAAAAAGACAGATAATAAATGTGGGCCAAAATAAGGAGAAATAAGAACCCTCACACACAGCTGGCAGGAATATAAAAAGGAACAGCTATTTTGAAAGCAGTCTGGGGGCGCCTGGGTGGCTCAGTCGGTTAAGCGGTCGACTTCAGCTCAGGTCATGATCTCGCGGTCCGTGAGTTCGAGCCCTGCATCGGGTTCTGTACTGACAGCTCAGAGCCTGGAGCCTGTTTCAGATTCTGTGTCTCCCTCTCTCTGACCCTCCCCCGTTCTGCTCTGTCTCTCTCTGTCTCAAAAATAAATAAACGTCAAAAAAAAAAATTTAAAAAAAAAAAAAAGAAAGCAGTCTGGCAACTTTTCAAAAGACTAAACACAGAGTTATCATACGACCCAGTCATTCCACTCCTAGGTGTATAACCAGAAGAATTAAAAACCTGTGTCCAGACAAAAACTTGTACATGAATGTTCATAGCACCATTATTAATAGCCCCAAAGTAAAAATTAACCTAAATTTCCAGCAAGTAATGAAGAAATAAAATGTGGTATATCCATATAACAGAATACTATTTGGCAATAAAAAGGAATAAAGTACTGATAAATGCTACAACATGGATAAACATTTTGCCAAGTGAAAAGTAAATCACAAAAGGCTACATATTGTGTGATTCCATTTACATAAAATGCCCAACACAGGCAAATCTATTGAGCAGAAAGGAGATTAGTAGTAATGTTATACAACTCCAGGAATATACCAAAAAACAATTAATTGTAATGAAAAAAAAAAAAATACGTCTCAAGATTGCTAATGTATGGTTGTAATGCCAGTAGACAAAAATGTCCATGGGTGCTTGGGTGGCTCAGTCAATTAAGTGTCCGACTTCAGCTCAGGTCATGATTTCACAGTTTGGGAGTTCAAGCCCCACATCGGGCTCTGTGCTGACAGCCTGGAGCCTGGAGCCTGCTTCAGATTCTGTGTCTCCCTCTCTCTCTCTCTCTCTGCCCCCCCCCACTCATACACTGTCTCTCTCTCTCTCTCTCTCAAAAATAAACATTAAACAAAAATATTAAACAAAAATGCCCAAAAGAAATAAGGAAAGCAGTAAGGTCTAAAATAAGGAAAGCAATAAGGTCTAAAATAAGGAAAGCAATAAGGTCTAAAATGGAAGAAGATGACAAAACACCTGTCCTCTCTATATAGTCCCACATGAGAAATCTGAGAATCATTGCATCCTCAGAGGTCCTAGTGAGTCTCTTTCTTTTTAGGAAAGAATCATGTGATTACATTCTTTTCACATTTTTTTTTTTCATGACAGAAACTCAAAGTCAAATCTGAGGCTTGACTATATCAATTCTGGAAACTTTTTCTTTTTATCTATCTTTTATCTAGTTTGTCAGACACCTTCTTGCAAAAAGAATTTAAAGCTGCTCAGAAGAATATACAGAAGATAAGAGAATTTAAAAGTAGCAACAATCAACACACATACACACACACTATTTACAGTTGGGTTACAAATTTAATAAGTTTCTTAGCAGCCAAGATCAAAAAAAAAAAGTTTATAGTTTGTTTAATAAGATAAAAATTAACTGTTCAGGAGAATCACAACTAACTCTCAGATTGTGAAGGAATTTTTCCTGAGGATCTGCATAACAAATATCCTATAGAAAAAAAAAAAACACCTCCTTTAGAAAGAAAGATAAGGATCAACTAGTTTGCTTCTTGATTTTTTATTTTTATTTTTTTCATGTTTATTTACTTTTAAGAGAGAGAAGGACAGAGAGTGAGTGGGGAAGGGGCAGAGAGAGGGAGACAGAGGATCCCAGGCAGGCTCCACACTGTCGCACAGAGCCTGATGTGGGGCTCGACCTCACAAACTGTGTGATCATGACCTGAGCTAAAACTAAGAGTCAGATGCTTAACCAACTGAGCCACCCAGGCCCCCCTCAATTAGTTTGTTTCTTAAAGTACAAATTAAATGAAAGAAATTCCACAGGAAGTCACTATAATCCCTTCAGCGGTCTGGTTTAACTCCAGCCAGTAAGACTGAGTGAAGTGAATACCTTTCAGCAAACCCCTGCATAAATGACTCTTTATAGATAAATTCTCTTTGGTATAGGATGACACTGAATCCAAGGAAGAGAGTCTAACAGATCTGTATGTTTGTTTATCTTGACCTTTTTCATGTTTCTGATGGTCTATGTATTACTTTTATTATTATGTATGTTACTGTTATAAGCTTCTTTAAAACCTTTGTAGACAAATGTACACAAAGTAACTGATGTTATAAGCAGACAACTTATTAAAAACTTCTTTTCCGGAAAAGGTAGCCTGACTTAAGCAAATACATCCTTGAACTAGGAAACACGACACCAAGTTCTATTCTTACAGGCAAAACGTTCACCCTGATTAACCTTAGGCAAATTACTGTGCCAAATTTTGCTCTATCTAAAATAGGACTGGATAATTATACTCTGTTACAAACTGATGCTTAAGATTAATTAAGGTACTTATTGAAGGGTTTGAGTTTTTAAAACACCAGGTCTGTAATTCTGCCCTTACAGTTTCCAAAAATGCATTATTCTACAATATGTTTTCCAATAGGACTACTTTTATAATTCAAACCCATATTTGTATATTACACTCATCTTCAGTTAATGTAATATTCCTTTTTTGGTCATCAAATGTTGGATAAAAATATTATAGAAAGATATCAAGATGCTTCAAATTTAACACACTTTTCACTAGAGTGTACCTAAATATTTGCTCCCACATATTTATAAGACATGATCATTACCATCAGCTGTAGTTGCTTTTTGGTGAGGCATCAGCATGGCAGCAAATTCTTGAAGCTGATTTCCTCTGATGATCCTATCTAGGTACATTTTCTCTAGGATCCCATAAGCAGCAAGTTGCTGGCATCTTTCATCCTTAAAAAGGGTAGCTAGCATCCGAGAACGCTGCTGTCCTAAGGGAAACAAATGAGCATCAAATATTCTCACAATCTATTTCCCCAATAAAAAACTATGTTATGACTTCATTCTTGCCTACTAAAATATACAGCCAATTCTCGGGATTTGTGGCAGTTATGTTCTACAAAGTTGTTGCCAATTCCTACTTCTAGGGGAAATACAGGATTAGGCTCCTATGAGCCTCTGGACACAGTGTTTTTGTCAACTGATCAATATGTAACCTTGCTTTATGTTACTCTGTTAAAGGTACTTTATTTAATATATATTCTCGGTTATATTTAATATATATTGTCAATTCATCATTGTTCATGATGATACATAAGGAGGGAGTGTCATGATGGCCTACAACAAAAGAAAGCAAATATAACAAACAGCTAAGAAAATTTAGGAAAAAAAAGTAATGAAGGGGGAGTAGCCCTGCCAGATAATAAAATAATAATCAATAAGATAAAATCAATAATACTATGATAATGCCAGTAGCATAGTACTAGTATATCCATAAATACGCTAATTAACGGAACAGAATACTAGATTTAGAAATCTGTAATGTGCTAAATCAATAGGGGAAAAAAGATTACTTAATAAAAGATACTAGGTCAAATAGCCATTTAGACAAAAAAAAAGGGTAATTCCCTATCTCATTCCCTACACCAAAATAAATCCAAACGGATTAAGACTTGCAGGTAAATTGAAGTGAGAAATAGGCAACATTAATCTAAATTAGTGATTAATCTGGGGCAGGGGTTGGGGGGGTGGCGGTTGGAGATAGTGCCTAGAAGGAAGCATCAAAGTAAAATATGAAAGCCTAAAGCGGCAATTCTCAAAGGGGGTCTCCAAGACCCTTCAAGGGATCAGCCGGTGAGCCAATGCTATTTTATAATAGTATAAAAACATCCTTTACGTTTTTCACTGTGTTGGCACTTACACTGCTGGTGCGAAAGCAATGGCGGCTAAAACAGCTGGCACCACCGCACAAATCAAGGCTGTGGCACTGGCAACGAACTGTATTGTGCCACACACTCAACAGTCAAAACAAAAGACAGCCTGCAGCAGAAAGGAGTTATTTTTATTAAGTACCGACATGAGAACACATCTTTTTAATATTCTGTGCAACAAAATGGGAAATGCACGTAAAGCACTTCTGCTGCAAACCGAAGAACAATGGTTGTCCCAAGGAAACCCTGCAAGCTGAACACCATTTACGTAAGACAATGACTAACAGACAAAATGATGGGTTTTCAGACTTGGGTATTTGGTAGATATTTTTTAAAAAATGAACAAAGCAAGCCTATCAAGTCCAACCAACAGTATTTGTTGTCGCTGATAAAATTAGAATTTTTAAGAAACAATCAGAATTTTAGAGAACTTCTATCTGCCACCATGAGCTTGACAGCTTTCCAATAGTTAAAGGTTCTTTTGATAAGATCAGGTGTAATATATTCAAATGTAATTTTTATATGTTGCATAATAAAGTATGTCAATATTTGGATTGCATAACTCAGTGAACCAATAGCATCCAAACAACCAAACATAATGATACAAAATGGAGTAAAGGATCCATTCAAGCACAAGACAGACCAAGACTTTAACATTAACAAGGTGCAAAAAGTTCATTGATACGGTTTCAGATGCCACACTGTGACTAACCTATAAGAAACCATACCACTGGTCAAGTTAAGTGTAGCATGAAAGAATATCACAATTATCTGAAAAAGTCATCAATATGCCTCCTTTTTCCAATTACACACTGTGAGCTGGATTTTCTTCATATACTTCCTTTGAAACAACATATCAAAGCAGACTGAATACAGAAGTACTTTTAAGAATTCAGCTTAAAAAAAAATTCAGTTTTTGTCTGTTAAGATAGACATTGATAGGATTTGAAAAGATGTAAAAACAACTTCATTCTCTTAACTTTTTTTACTTTAGAAAATATAGTTATTTGATAAAAATATCACTTTTTATTTATATGTAATGGACTTATGATTGCTACTTTTAAATGAATTATTTTTTAAATTTATTATCTCAATTGCTAATATAGTATCAATAGATATAACCTACATAAGCAAAGGAAAGGGTTCTCAATTTTTCAGTGTAAAGGGGTTCTGAGACCAGAATCTGAGGATGTGGGAAACTAGGGTACTGAAAGAAAACACGTGGGAATTTAAAATACCTAATTTCAGAATAGGAAAGACCTTTCTAAGCAAGTAAACAAAACCCAAAGTCCATAAAAAAAAGAGATTAATATATTTAACCGTATAAAAATAAAGAGTTTCTGTATGGCAAAAATTTCAGAGACAAAACCAAAAATGAGACAACAAATTGGGGAAAAAATTGTTAAATTTCTTATATACATGAGGCGCTTTCATAAATCACCAAGATAAAAACTCAAAGCCTGGCTAATAAACATAAACAGATAATTCATTCAAAAAAATACAGGTTTTTCAATAATGATTTTTCTTAACATATGAAAAGATGCTCAAGAGCATTCCTAGTAAATGAAATGCAAATTAAAACTGGAGTGAAATACTACCTTTTCATCCATTAGCAAAGATGAAAACGTTTGGTAATACAGGTGTGAGAAATCAGGTCTGCATGGACACTGTTGCCTGGAAGGTAACACTAAAGGGCGGTATATAATTTCTATACAAAGTTTAAAGGTATATACCCTGGGACTCAAGAATTTAACCTATACATGTATTCATATATGTGCATAATCACTATAGCACTGTTTGTAACTGACTAAATAAATTATGATAAAGCCAAGCAATAGAAAATCAAAAAGAATGAGCGATATGTATTGACATTTAAAGATCACTGATATATAGGTACAGGAAAAAAACAGGTGGCCAAAGTGTGTATATCATGCTACCACTTATATAAAAAAAAGGTGGGGGGGACACAGACACTTTTACATTGAAGGAAATACAAGTAATTGATAAAAGCTCATTAGAACTGGAAGCAGTACCACGTTATGTATTGCCTTTTCAGTAACAAAAATGTAATAAGTAAGATCACTGCTTCATAAAGAATGAAATGCATAGTGTGAACACGTCATTAGGCTCTCAACCAAACACAGATCAAGAATAGACATTCTAAAAATGATTTAGAAAAGCCAGTTTAGAATTACCAGCATTTCTCCTCAATGCCCTTTCTGCTTTATAAGTTGAGTGATGTACATGCTGTAATTTAGTAAAAGAGAACAAAGAATATTTTTCACATTTACCAAAGAAAAGGATAAATGTGAGATCTGAAACTAAGGCTTGAAGGTTAAAAAAGATCTCAAAAGCAGTGTATTATCATCAATCTCTAGATTTTAATTTTAACTTCTCTTTATGTAATTCTCACATAATTTTGTTATTCATTTTTAAGTTATCTATTAGGCGAACTAAACTCCATATTCTCTCTCGTAATTACTCCTAACACATGTAGGTAATAGACTGATACATGCATATTTAAAAATTTTTGAAGTTAACAATCTATTTTATTGCTGTTTTTAACTGTTTAAAGTGTTTCAACTAAATTTACCATAATGGTAGTAATAAGACCTCCCCTTGAAGAATAAATAATTCCTTACTAAATCCTCCAATAACAAACCTGAAATTATTAAGCAAAGATAACTGTTTATGAAAGCACAAATTACATGTTTACCTGCTGATGCTAAGATGGTACAGTGCAAAGCGTGTTTTAAGGCCTCTAGTCTTTCACTTTCGTGCACTATTGTCTTGTAGGAGAGCTCATTGTACCTTTGTGCAGCTTCAATGAATTTTCTTCTATAATCAAGAACACGTGCATAGCATACCTACAGAAGGGAAAATGTTTCAATTAGGGGGAAAAATTAAAAATCAAAGCAAAAAATAAAAGAGAGAATTTCTAATACATAACACCATTTATCAGATATCTGGAATATCTCAGTATAGTAGGACTCTCCAATACAAAATTAATTCCAAATCAACTCATCTGTTACCTTATAATGTATCTGTAACTGTTCATTGGTTGATTCATTCTGAAGCAATGATGCTCGATTTATGTAAGCCTCTGCCTGGACTGGGTCATCATCCTCCAGATATAGCCTAGCAATCTTCAGGTAAGTCTCCAACTTATAATCTACATTGTACTGCCTAGGATATAACACAAAAATATAATGGCTAAATATTTTATCAAGAAAATTTTTAGGAGTGGTAAAAAATGTATTTTTCCTCCATACATGCTGTTAATATAAGCATATCAAATTTTTACTGCATTAGAGAAAAATCTAAAAAAATACTTCCAAAATAAATGTTATTGAATTTTTATTTTATCATCATGATTGCTCCATTGTATTTTAGTTTCCTTTAGTCCTCAAATAATCTCACAGTCAAAGAACTTAAAAGAAAAAATGCCCAGTTTAGGGGTACACCGTATACTGGTGCTGGGGCTATTAGTACAACCATCCTGGAAAACAATTTGGCAATATATTCTCCAATCATTCTTTGAATC
The DNA here is from genome assembly GCF_023721935.1 of Panthera uncia. NCBI lineage: Eukaryota > Metazoa > Chordata > Mammalia > Carnivora > Felidae > Panthera > Panthera uncia. The sequence continues at coordinate 66,630,237 of NC_064811.1, read as the reverse complement.
TTTTAAAATGCATATATTCCTTAGCTACTATATTTTATCTCTAGAAAACAAATCGCAAGAAAATAATAAGGGATGTGCACACATATGTACAAGGAATATTCATTTGTAAAGCTACTCATAAATACATGTAAGAAAAAAATTAGAAATCACCTATTATGATATTTTTAATAATCAATTAAATTGTGGTACATAAAGATGGTATAATAATATATAGTTATTATAATCATTACTACGCGAAAATAGTCATCATGTGTTTTTGCTAAGTCAAAAAATAGGATAAGACAGCATGGAAGACACCATTAGAAAGTATTTCTATACATGTGTATGAAGATGGTAATAGCAATTATTTCTAGGCACTGAGATTCCAGGTGGTTTTCATTTTCTTCTTTATCCCAGTAGCCACGTTTTATGCAAGAAATGCACAACTGAACACCTCACCTAATTCAAAACTCACATAATTCATGATTAAGCCTTAGAGAAAAATGAATCTTTTTTATTGCCAGCAAAGTGATGCCACCATGTGGCAAGAACTGAGTTTACAATTTACATGGCCCAACGCTGAAATTAATTCTTTACTTTTTAAATTTTTTTATACAAATGCGAATTTTCTCCACAAGTCATATATTACTGACATTTGGCACTACAGTGTTTCCTTTCACAACTCGAATTTACACGAACTGCTATACATAGCACTATACTTTTCTCAATTTTCCAATTTTATGCCAAGTGTATCTATTAAATGTATTACTTTAATTATCAGAATGAATCATAGTTTAAAGAAACGAGTTCTCAACCGTTTATCCAGATTTTACTTTTAATCACTTTTAGGTTAATTTGTTTAGGAAACTTCTAAATTAAAAAAAACAAGGGCTAAATTTTCAGTTCTCTGATATCCTCACAAAGATAATGCTATAGGACTACCAAAATGATAAATCCCATCACTGCAAAGAACAGTATCTAATTTTATATTTATTTCAACTACCAGTGAAAATAAATCAATTGCCCTGTACTAGGAAGAAAATGCTCCAGACAGAGTAAGACCAAAGCCAATAAGCCCAGCCTTTTCAAACTATCAAAGAAAAAAACCCAAATTAACAAGAGGCTTTGGAAAGCAAAATTCAGTATCTACATAACAAAACCATTTTCATAAACTGGTTGCTTTTTCAAGGAGCATCACTGCCTAATAATTTCGTAAGTAATGCAGAAAAGCCAAGATGCCTGAAGTAGTGTCTGCCTTATCATCCTTCATAAATATTAATGAAGACCAAAAAAGAATCCCTCATTTCCCTGGTAAAAAAAAGTAGAGAAGCAGATGAAACATTTTTAAGTCATTCACAGTTGGTACTGAGAGGGGAAGTGTGTTTAAAAAGTGTAACCAAGAATCTCACATCTGTCTTCTTCCTTGTACAATATACTTGGGAGGAATGTTTCATTAAGCACTATAGATGTTTTTAAAAATACTTAACAAAAAGTTAAGATTAACTGAATAAAAGTTACAACCTATCATCTTAATTTTTTCTAATTGTTTCTCCATCTCACTTCTTCTAGCATCTCAAACCCAACAACCCACTGAACTCACTGTGACCTCCAAACCACTGATCTTATTACATTGTTACCTCTTTTTCCCCTTGATGGCCTCACTTAACTCCTAACTAGCTTAAGCCCTATGGTCAATCATTGTAATTATTGATTTGAATGTGCATTCATCTCCCTTGTCCCACTTTTGCTGTCACACTTGGCCAAAATCCTAACTCTGGTTAAACCTAAGTTTGTCTACTCCTTTCCTGCACCCATATAGCTGAACTCTGATGGAGAAAAACACCTAACCAATCTGAATGACCTCATTTCAATCACTACAACCTTCAGATGAGCCCTTTATGCTACCAAGTATATTATATATTCCTACACCATTCTCTGTCTCACTCTCCTAGAAAATTTTTTCTCATATTCCTGCCTTCCCTCAACTTCGACACTCCCAACCCCGTCTACACTTCCCCCTGATGACTGATTCTGACTTCATTAAGAATACCAGAGCAATCAAAGAATACCTGCACAAATGCCACCACCACATTGCTAATATCAATACCACATACTCTGCATTCCTAGCTGTTACTGTGGATCACTGGGCACTGTTCTGCCCATCAGGGAACATGTCTCAATGTCTACAGACATTTTGACTATCACAACTAGGGGCGGTGATGCTACTGGCATCTAGTGAGCAGAGGTCTGGGATGCTGTTGAGCATCTTGCAACCCATGACAAAGAATTATTCCATCTAAATGCCAACAGTGCCTGGGCTGAGAAACTCAGCCATAGATCAACTATCTATGCCCCTATCTAAAAACTATCTCTCCACTAGATTCCTTCCCCTCCTGTCCACTCCTGCAAGAATCCTCTTCTCTACCCTCCCATATTATATTTTTGCTTTCCAAAAAATTAAAGGAAAAATCATTAAAGTAAAAATAATCTCTTAACCTAACCTCTGCTGCTTCTACCAGATTTCTTTCTTTTTGTGAAAACTTCTGCAAAGAGCTGCCCATACATACCATTTCCAACTCTTCTCTTCCCATTCTCTCTTAAACCATTCCAGTCAGGCTTCTTCATTCTTACCATTTCACCAAAACAGCTTTTGTCAAGGGCCCCAGTGACCTCCACTTTACTAACTCCAATGGTTAACCCTCATTCTTCAGCTTAATTGACCTATCAACACCATAGCAGATCACTTGCTCCTTCTTGATACATTCTCCTCATTTGGCCTCTAGGCTGCCATATTCCACATTCTTCTGGTTTTCTTCTCAATCCTCATTTGATCTATCTTCTTCCTGCCCCTCACCTCTTAGTGTTGGAGTGTTCCAGGCCTCAGTACTCAGTCCTCTCCTCTATCTATATTCCCTCCCTTGGGGATCTCATCCAATCTAATGCCTTTAAATTCCATCTCTCTCTATATATCAGTGACTTCCAAATGTGTATCTCTAGCCCATATCTCTCTTTTAGTGTATTCAACTCCCTACTAGATATTTCCACTTAGTTATCACATGTCCAAAATGGAATTCCTGCTCCTCCCTCAAAACCTATTCTTTACTATGCAGGAGACGACAACTCCATCTTTCTAGTTGTTCAGACCAAAACCAGGATTTATCATGGCTCCTTTTCTCATACTCCATATGTAAGCTACCAGAAAATCCTTAGCTCTACCTTAAAAACATATCCAGGATCCAACATTTCTCACAATCTCCATCTTATCTGCAGTAGTACATAAGCCTCTTCACTCATGTCCTTACTTCTATCATTACTTGCCTACAGCTATTCTCAACCAAGTACTCAGAATGATTTTTTTTAAAGTAGGCTTCATGCCCAGCACAGAGCCCAATGCGGGGCTTGAGCCCTGAGATTAAGACTGAGCTGAGATCAAGAGTCAGACGCTTAACCAACTGAACCACCCAGGTGCCCCCAGAATGATTTTTAAAAATAGAAGTCAGATCGTGTCACTCTTCCACACAAAATCCTCCAATGGTTTCCCTTCATTTCACTTACAGAAAAGACAAAGGCCTTACAATGACTTACAAGAACCTATATAATCTGGTCCCCAGTACTCTCTGATCTCAGCCCCCCACCTTCTCTTGGTTTACTCCATTCCACCCATACTGGTCTCCTTGATCTTCTGAAAACACTCCAGGTATGCTCCCATCTTAGGGCCTTTACACTAGCCTTTCTCTCTAAGAGGATCTACTTATAATCTTCCCTAAACTCATGACTACTTCCTTCAAGTGTCTGAGAAGGTATATCTGGACCACTCTACTACTCCAACCATCCTGTTTAATGATACAACCTGCTCCCTACTTTCCCTTTACTTTTCTCCCTGGTACTTAACACCTAACATACTACAGAATTTATTTACTTATTAACTTGTTTATGATGTTTCTTGCACTAGAATGTAAAAAAAAAACCCAAAAACCCACAAATGAACAACGATACATATCCTATATACATCTCCATCCAATATCCACTATTTACTATACTTTTGTCCTGTTTCCAAAGGAATTCCCACCAACACTTGGGCTGCATTTCTCCAATCTTCTTCTTTTTCATATATGGATGCAAGATGCTGTCTTATGGAAGCAACCTGAAATAGTAGGTAGACATTTTAAATTATTTCAACTGACATTAGTAACTAATTAAAATAAATGGATGGTAAGTTTATCTATTGTGATAATGTTTTCATTCAACATTCTAAGATAGCAAGTAAACAGCGCAAATTTATCTAGACCACCCAAAATTTTTTTTAATGAATTCTGAATTCATGGAATATCAAAATACTGAACTGAAATTAACCCATTTCTGCAATGTGGATTATGGCAATAATTTAATTTAAATATTAAGTTTTATGTTTATGCTAACTGCATATATAACACTGGTGTTTTCCTAAGTTTTCAGCCTTATTAACAATTTTACTGACTCTTTTTCTTTTTTTAACTTGTATTAGTTTTTACTTTTACAATCTGTTTTTATTCCCAACAGAAACGAGGATAGAATAACTTATTCTTCTCTGAACTGTGGTCCCAGGGTTTTTAATCTGTTTAAGGCCATTGACCCCTGAGACCCTATTCACCGAAGAATATAGTTAAGCTGTTCAGACTTGGCCTGGCCACTACAGACTACTCACCACCCTATCCCTCCTCTTTAAAAACAAAGAACCTGCATGCTGTGCAAGCTAGTCTCCTCACTGTGGAAATTAATATGCTCATTTCTAAACTTGGAAGGCAGTTAGTGACTAAGCCTAAAGTTCCAAAGACCAAAGATCTAGAACTGAATCCTGGCTCTGCCACTCAGAGTCTGCAATTTTACCGATTTTAAAAATTGTCTAAAGAATAATATTTGATTCATAAATCAAATTGTAATATCTGAGCAAATGTCAGCTGGAGTTACAACATCCTGGAGTTTTTACACTGTAACATGCTGTTTGGCACATTGTTTTGTCAAAAATAAAATTGGATGATCACCTCCTTTAAAAATGTAATAATATCTCTCAAAATAATTACTGCTATCTCATGTTCAAAACTCACTGTTATAGATTTTTACCTGCTCCTCAAATGAAATGACTCTAGGCTGGATCTTTTCCAAGGTGAAATGATAGATTTCTTTGGCTGTGCTATCAGGCAGGTTAGGGAGATGTGTACAGAAATCAGTCAGCAACTGTCGAGAGATCACGAGACTGACATTCTCATTCACCACTTGTCAAAAAAAAAAGAAAGAGATAAAAAAATATGAATAACTTACAAATTTTCATTAAGCCATCAATTTTTACCTAAAACTATTATTAAAAACAATATATATTAGTACAACCCTCAATGCATTATTCGGGGATTTCCAAACCCATATCATCTTATATAACAGAATCGGTTTTCCTTATGCAGAATTATTTGATTATATAATGACTACACCATTAAATACTACAGCAGTAAAAGTCCCTTAAGTTTTCTAAGAAACAAGTGGCTGGGAAAAGTTTTGTTTTACATTTAAGAATTTTATATCTTCCTTTCTCTTCCTTTATTCTTCTACAAAGGGAAGGTACAGAAACACCTATACTTTTATCCTACACCTCGTTATAAAAAGGAGTTAAAGAAGACACAGTGAAATAATTTTCATGAAATTTAAATAAAGCAAGTAGTGACAGTTACTGACACTTGTACTTTCCTAATAAAAACAACAAATAATAACTGAGGTCAGCACCAGATGTACAGACATACTTAATGACACTATTTATAAACATTTTATTACTGTATGTGATTAAGGAAGAAAGCTCTGAGGTCACGCATGATTAGATGCCCTCACACAAGAAACTTAACCCTCTCTGTGCTTCTGTTTCCTCATCTGTAAAATGTGGATAAAGATGCTGTGAAGCTCAAATGCAATATATAGAGAGCACTATGAACAACATGTGGCACAAAGCACTCAACAAATGTTCACTATTATGATCATTATTATTATAGTTTAAAAGATACATCATGCTTGTGACCACTACTCAGATAAATTAAGTCTCAAATCAGCAGTTACTGGGGAAAAAACTGTTCAGTCGATACAAAGGATTTTAACAGTAGACTGCTTTTCTTGGTGGTTCAGTGGATTCAAAGTTTATATAAAGATCAAAGTTTATAAAAATCATTATTCTTTCACTATCATATTGCAATGTTCTCAATAAAACCATTCCTAACAGCACTGTCAGTTCATCACACATTGCAGGCCACAATTTTTGAGGCGGTAACTTACAGTAACCTGTAAAAAAGCTTCTCATCAGTTTATGATGTATTAATTAGAGTTCATTATTGGATAATACTGAATGCAGCTGAGCAAACAGTTTCATTATAAGTGCCATTAGGCACTTTCAGCTGTTAGAAAGAAATTACCACACACACTAGCACTTCTCATGATAATGTGCATGAAAGCACTCTCAAGTATCGTTAATACTGTTAACTGAGCATAAATTCAAGCCTGAATTTTGAGTCATTTTCAAGATAACTGGATATGTTTAAAGTCAGGAAGTGGGAGAGAGTGTCTTGAAGAATGGAAATTTCTAGTTCCCATTCAAAAGGAATGTTCTTAACGTTAATAAGTTAACAATTACATGGCACGTATTAAATGCCAGGTACTATTCTAAGCACTTTACTATGTATATTAACTCATTTAAACTCCCAACACTTCTACAGGGTTGCTATCAAATCCCTCATTTTAGAGACAAGGAAAAGGAGGCACAAAGGAACTAACTTACTCAATAAAGCAGCAGACCAGGTTGAATTTAGACTATTCTCTTTATCGTTATGCTATATTGCCTTCCATCAGTTACTGTATGAATAACTATACAAAACCTTAATTGGTAATGTAACTCTGAAGACAACTTACTGAAAAATAATCAAGTTGTAAATAGTTTAAATTCTAAAATCAATCAATTTCAATGCATATTTAATTTAATCTCAATGAAAATTATATTGATAATTTGATATAAAACAAGCTTGAGCAAGCTTTGAAGTCCTAACTCAATAATACAAGGCAGACGTGGAATTTTCGTTCTACTTACTTGCTTCCACAAAAGCTTTCAAAGCTTCTAGTTGTTCTGCCCCAGATAACTGAACGGCTTTTTCCAGGATCTGACGATACCTGAAAAAATACCAAATAAAAAGAATCTTCAGAGGACACTATATATTCTTTTTTTTTTTTTTAATTTTTTTTTTTTAATGTTTATTTATTTTTGAGACAGAGAGAGACTGAGCATGAACGGGGGAGGGTCAGAGAGAGAGGGAGACACAGAATCTGAAACAGGCTCCAGGCTCTGAGCAGTCAGCACAGAGCCTGACGCAGGGCTCAAACTCACGGACCGCGAGATCATGACCTGAGCTGAAGTCGCCGAAGTCGGACGCTCAACCGACTGAGCCACCCAGGCACCCCGAGGACACTATATATTCTAATGCTAACTCTGATGTTTATTCATTTCTATTTCTGCTGGTTTCTTTCATAATGCCCTAGTTTGTGCTTTTATTTATAGTACACCACAGATTTTTGTTGTTGTTGTTGTAGGTTCCCAGTCTATAAATTCTAAGGTGCCACTTCTAATTTCCTCTACAGTATACCACAATTTTTTAAAAGTTTTCAAACCCCGGGGTACCTGGCTAGCTCAGTTGGTTAGGCATGCAACTCCTGACCTCAGGGATTGTGAGTTCAAGCCCCACATTGGGGATACAGCTTACTTTAAAAAAAAAAAAAAGTTTTCAAGCCCATCACAAGAAAGAGTGAATCTGTAACTCTCAGTTACTGGATCTAAGGTGCCATTTTTTTTGGAAAAAGTTTTAGTTTGGAATTTAAACTAAAAAGTCAACTTTCTTTCAAATGCCTTAAAAGATAAACTATACTTCCTTCAACTGTGTATTACACAGACACACAAGAATGTTATATGAGGTGACCCAGAATGCTTTCCTCTTGTGGACCTAATGAAACTAGGGTCACCAACAATAGGATAGTGTTGACTAGGCAGTGAAACCAAATATTAGAGATTAAATGTCTTCGTATGTACCAAATAAACTTCACCAAGCCAAATGTACTGATAGAACACCCTTTATGTTGTCAGATGGTGCCTATATATTCTTTATTTGCAATCATTTCTAATAACTATTCTAATATTCATGAGCACATAAGATTCAAATCAGCACTCTAAAAAGGATGGGGGAAATGCTAAAAATAGGAACAATGACAATTATCAGGCAATGGCAAATTCCTTCCTAAAATGTAAACTCAACGAGGACAAGGATTTTTGTTTTGTTGACTGCTATATACACAATGCCTAGAGCAGCATATCACAAGCACTCAAATATTCAACATTTTAGTAAATTTAAAAAAACAGTATTTTATTTCTTAAACTGAGTGGTGGGTACACAAGTATTACACTATATTTTATCCCTTTTGTCTTTATAGTAATATTTATTAAAAGTATTAGTCAGGGGCACCTGAGTGGTTCAGTTGGTTGATCATCTGACTTCAGGCCAGGTCATGATGTCACGGCTCATGGGTTCTAGCCCCATGCTGGACTTTGCGCCGACAGCACGGAGCCTGTTTAGGATTTTGTCTCCCTCTCTCTATGCCCCTCCCCCCGCTCACACATGCACTCACGTTTGTGCACTTGCACATGCACTCACACATGCTCTCCTTCTCTCTCAAAAATAAACATTAAAAATTTTTTAAAAAGCATTGGCTGGGACACCTGGGTGGCTCAGTCAGTTAAGCGTCTGACTTTGCCTCAGGTCATGATCTCATGGTTTGTGAGTTTGAACCCCGCCTTGGGCTCTGTGCTGACAGCTCAGAGCCTGGAGCCTGCTTCGGATTCTGTGTCTCCTCCTCTCTCTGCCCCTCCCATGCTCATGCTCTCTCTCTGTCTCTCAATAATAATAAATAAACGTTAAAAAAAAATTAAAAAAGCATTGGCTAATGCATTTTACCAACCTAATAGCACTGCAACTATTCAGAAAATCATCCAGAATATACTCAAGAAAAAAATATACAAATAGGAAAAAATATGTACATGAATAGAGCCCAAACTCATTCAAATTTATGATTTGTATTTTTAAAGCACACCTTCAAGCTACCATTCAACATTTACTGATTCTCAACCCATACAATATTCTCACAACCTTGGTTATATGATTTCTCAAAAACACAATGAATCAAACTGACTTTGTAAGAAAGGTATACGGAAAGAAAAGACAGTGAACTCCAAAAGAAGAGAGAAACTACTCTAATTAAGCAAGGAAATATTATTAAGATTTAAAATAAAAATTATTTTTTAAATTGTTTTTAAAATTTGAGGAAGAATATTCAGCCATCTGAAAATTCATTACGGAATATCTCATTTTCTCTATACATAAACATACACAGATGTGCACATATATTATTTCCCATATCTATATTTATATATCTACTTTATTGCTCTGGGTATGCTTTTATTTAATATATTCAATGGTTTATTCTTTTTTGATTATTCTTCATATTCATATTCTTCACATTCATGGCTAAGCCCTCTTAATTTTAGATCCCCATAAATTATTTTATACTAACATTACATTCAAAGATGACAATGTCTCACAGAAATTTTCTTTTTAAAAAAAAATTTTTTTAACGTTTATTTATTTTTGAGACAGAGAGAGAGCATGAACGGGGGAGGGGCAGAGAGAGAGGGAGACACAGAATTGGAAGCAGGCTCCAGGCTCTGAGCCATCAGCCCAGAGCCCGACGCGGGGCGCGAACTCACGGACGGTGAGATCGTGACCTGAGCTGAAGTCGGACACGCAACCGACTGAGCCACCCAGGTGCCCCTCACAGAAATTTTCTGATTAACCTAAGTTTTAAATCATTACTTCATAATTATCAACAAGTCTATATAGAAAAACACCATCCCCCCCCATAAAAAAAACCTAAAAAGTGACAAAAGTTTTTTATTAACCACATCATACAACTTGCCAGAGAATTACAAACTGCCTACTCAAACTCTCAACTTCTATGGACTAAGAAAGTGAGGTGCAGAGTTAAGGCTAGATGTTAACTTGCTCCTTCTCTAATATATAAATTCTAGTATCTAAGGGGCGTCTGGGTGGCTCAGTCAGTTGAGCATCCAACTTTGGCTCAGGTCATGATCACGTAGTTCATGAGTTCAAGCCCTGCATCAGGCTCTGGGCTGACAGCTTGGAGCCTGGAGCCTGCTTTGGATTCTGTGTCTCCCTCTCTCTCTGCCCCTCCCCTGCTCGCACTCTGTCTCTCTCAAACATAAATAAACATTAAAAATAACTTTTTTAAATTCTAGTATCTAAGAATAAGAAATTACTTTTTCACAATAATATGGAATGACTAACAAACCTAATTTAAATCAAGGATTTAAATAATTATTTAATATTGCCATATAAAATCATCCAAAATTGAGCACCTAGGGTTTTTAAAATGCTATATAAGATTCTGTGTATGACACTAAAGGAATTTTAAGTAAACTTAGTCTTTGAAGATATTATAATACAGTTAGGCAAATAAAAATTTACAATTCAAATAATATTATCACACATTAAATTATAATAAAACAAAACAAACGTTGCAATAAAACTAAACAATATAAGAAATATAACTGTTAAATGAATTCAGTAAAGTTGCAAGGTACAAAATCAATACTCAAAAATCTGCTGTGTTTCTATACGCTAATAACAAATTATCAGAAAGAAAAAACATCCTCTTTACAAGTGCATCAAAAAGAATAAAATAGGAATAAATTTAATCAAGATGAAGGATTTGTACTCTGAAAACTATAAGACCCTGATTAAAGAAATTGAAGATATAAATAAAAGGAAAAATATTCCATAGTCACGGATTGAAAGTATTACTATTGTTAAAATGCCCATATTACCCAAAGCAATCTACAGATTTAATGAAATCCCTATCAAAGTTCCTGGGCGCCTAAGTGGCTCAGTTGGTTAAGTACCCAACTCTTGTTTCAGCTTAGGTCATGATCTCATGGTTTGTGAGATCTGAGCCTGTGTCAGCCTGACAGCACAGAGACAGCCGGCTCAGTATTGTCTGTCTTCCTCTCTGTCTGCCCCTCTCCAGCTCACATGTGCATTCGTGAGTGCTCACGCGTTCTCTCTCTCAAAAATAAACAAACATTAAAAAAAATTCCAAAGGCATTTTTCACAGAAATAGAATACATAATCCTAAGATCTGTATGGAACCATAAAAGTCCCCAAATAACCAAGCAATCCTGAGGAAAAAAAGCAAAGTTGGAGGCATCACAGTCCTGATTTCAAGTTATTACAAAGCTACACTAATGAAATGGTATGGTATCAGCATAAAAACAGACATATAGATCAACGGAACAGAATAGAGAGTCCAGAAATAAACCCACACACATATGGTCAATTAATTTACAACAAAAGAGGCAAGAATATACAATGGGGAAAGGACAGTATCTTCAATAAATGGTGCTGGGAAAATTTGACAACCACATGCAAAAAAATGAACCAGGACCACTATATTACCCCACACACAAAAATAAACTCAAAATGGATTAAAGACTTCAATGTCAGACCTGAAACCATAAAACTCCTACAATAAAACACAGGTGGTAAGCTCCTGACACTGGTTTTATTAATATCTTTTCCGACCTGACTCCAAAAGCAGTGACAACAAAAGCAAAAATAAATAAATGGAGTTACATCAAGCTAAAAAGCTTCAAGTGGAGGAAACCACCTACAAAATAAAAAGGCAACCTACAGAATAGGAGAAAAATACTTGTAAATCATGTATCTGAGAAGGGGTTTATATTCAAAATATATTTTAAAAACTCATACAAATCAATAGCAAAAAAAAAAAAAAATGTGATTAAAAAATGGGCAGAGGGACTGAGAGACTGAATAGACATTTTTCCAAAGAAGATATACAGATGGCCAAAAGGCACATGAAAAAAAATGTTCAACATCACTAATAATCAGAGAAGTGCAAACCGAATCCACAATAACATATCACCTCATACCTGTTAGAATGGCTTTTATTAAAAAGAGAAGAACTAACAAGTGTTGGTGAAGAGGTGCAGAAAAGGGAACTTTCATGCATGGTTGGTGGGAATGTAAATTAGTACAGCCACTATAGAAAACAGTATGAAGGTTCCTCAAAAAAACAAACAAACCCACAATATGAAGTTTCCTTAAAAAAAAAAAAAAAAAAAATTGGTGTCCCTGGGTACCTTAGTTGGTTAAGTGTATGACTCCTTGATTTCAGCTCAGGTCATAATCCCAGGATCACGGGATCAAGCCCCATGACGGGCTCCTCTCTGAGTGTGAGGCCTGCTTGAGATTCTCTCTCTCCCTCTGCCCCTCTCCCACTTGTTCTCTCTCTCTCTCTCTCTCTTAAAAAATAAAAAAATAAAAAATAAAAAGTCCACCCTGTGATCCAGCAATTCTACTTCTGGGTATTTATCCAAAGAAAATGAAAATATTAGTTTGAAAAGACGTGTAAATTACTATGTTCACTGCAGCATTATTTATAATAGCCTAGATATGGAAACAACTTAAGTGTCCATCAATCAATGCATGGATAAAGAAAATGTGGTATGTAAACACAATGGAATATTATTCAGCCATAAAAAAGGAAATCTTGCTGTTTGCAACAAGATGAATGGATCTTGAGGGCATTATGCTAAGGGAAATAAGTCAGAGAAAGACAAATACCAAATGATCTCTCTTACAGTGGAATCTAAAACAAAACAAAACCAAGCTCACAGATACAGGGATCAGATTGGTAGTTGCCAGAGGCATGGAAAGGGGAATGGGCAAAATGGGTGAAAGAGGTCAAAATGTACAAACTTCCAATTACAATATAAATAAGTCATGGGGATATAATGTACATCCTGGTGATAATAATACCGTGTATTGCATATTTGAAAGGTGCTAAAAGAGTAATTCTTAAAAGTTCTTACCACAAGAAATGAAATTTTGTAAGAATAAAAAACAGATGTTTCTTTGAAATTAAGAATATCTATCAATAGCCATTAAATTCCATTAGAAAAGTGATGCATTGTTTCCTCCGTTCCTGCTAAGATGCTCAGTCCTTCTGAGGAATCTAATGCCGCGCTGGGGTGAGGCCCTCATCTCATCCTGAGACTAGCACTAGCACACCGGGAGCCCCAGCACCAGCTCGCTCAGTGCTCAGTGGTCAGTGCTCAGCGCTCAGCACTGGCTCATGACTCTTCTGCTCAGAACTTGCTTAGCACTTGCCTGCTCCATGGCCTCCGCCTTGGAGCTGGCCAGGAGCAACTCTGCCCTCATCCTGCAGAACAATGAGGTGATGGTGATGGATAAAGATCAATGCCCTCGTTAAGCAGCAAGTGTGAATGTTGAACCTTTCTGGCACGGCTTGCTTGCAAAGGCCCTGGCCAATGTCAGCATCAGGAGCCTCATCAGCAAGGTAGGGGCTAGAGGACCCGCCCCAGCAGCTAGTGCTACACCACAGAAGGTCCCGCTTTTTCCACTACTGCAGTCCCTCGCTGTGGAGGAAGTGGAAGCCAAGAAAGGAGAATCAGAGGAGTCTGATGACATGGGCTTTGGTCTCTTTCACTATGCCTCTTCTGTAATCTGTTCAATAAAAAGCTGAACTCTTAAAAAAAAAAAAAAAAAAAAAGTAAAACATGAAAGCCAGTAAAGATATTTGTAATCCATGGATTTGTAATCCGTGTTATTTGGCAAAAAAACAAAAAAACGAAAACCCTCCTATCCAGAATATATTTAAAATGCCTGTAAATCAGTAAAAAACAACCCAATTAAAAAACAGACCAAATGTTTAAATAGGCACTTCACTAGAGATAATATGCAAATGCCCAATAAGCATACTAAAAGGTACTCAACCTCAATACTCATTAGGTTAATGCATATTATAAGCACAAGAAATACCGTTACGCTTCCACTAGAATGAGTAATATTAACAACACTAACAAACCTGAGTGTTGGTAGGGATATAGAAGAACTAATCTCATCTATTCCTAGTGACTGGGTAGTGACTGGGAAGGGACATGAGGGAACCACTGGGCATGCTGCAAATATTCCCCAGCTTGTTCTGGATTAAGTTGTTATATATGTATGTATGTGAGAAAACATATTGGTCTCTACTGTTAAGAGTAATGTACTTAATGCAATGTACTTTAAAATATATAGGTATCTGTATACACGCATATATATATATTTTTATTTATTTTAAAAAAATTTTAATGTTTATTTATTTTTGAGAGAGAGAGAGAGAGACAAAGCGTGAGCAGGGGAGGGGCAGAGACAGGGGGAGACACAGAATCCGAAGCAGGCTCCGTAAGCACAGAGCCCAATGTGGAGCTCGAACCCACGAACTGTGAGATCATGACCTGAGCCGAAGTCGGATGCTTAACCGACTGAGCCACCCAGGCGCCCCTATTTTTATATTTTTTAAGTTTTATTTATTTTGAGAGAAAGAGAGTACGTGTGTTGCAGAGGGGCAGAGGAAGAGGAAGAGAATCCCATGCTTGTCAAAAGAGGAAACACTAGCACTTTGGAAATAAGATTACTAAGGATCATCTAAGGAAACCAAAAAATTCTGAAGCCTTTGTCATAGACAGCTAGGTAACCCACAGGCGACTGGCATAAGGAAATGAAAATCCTCTCTGAAAGATTACATTCTAAGCCTCCAAATGTTTCTAAAAGTATATTTTTAAATAACTTGCCCAACAAAGATTACAAGGCACATGACAATATGAACTAGAATCAACAAAAGCAATAGACAATAGCAACAAGCAGGGACTCCAGGTACTGGAGCTATCAGAAAGACTGTAGTACAATTATATGTTTACAAAGATAAACTCAAGCTTTAAAGTTTCAGCAAGTGTGGAAGTTGAGAAACTCAACAGAAGACCATAGAGGAAGGGAAAGAAAAAAAATAATTACAAACAGAGAGGGAGGCAAACCATAAGAGACTCTTAAATACATAGAACAAACTAAGGGTTGATGGGGAGTGGGTGCGGTGGGGAAAATGGGTGATGGGCATTAAGAAGGGCACTTGTTGGGATGAGCGCCGGGTGTTGTAAGTTATGAATCACAGGAATCTATTCCTGAGCCAAGAACACATTGTATACACTGTATGTTAGCTAACTTGACAATAAACTATTAAAAAAAAAAGTTTCAGCAAGAAACTGAAAACCATAAAAAGTGTCATTTGAAAACAGAACCACTGGGATGCCTGGCTGGCTCAGACTCTCAATCTCAGGGTGGTAAATTCAAGCCCTGTGTTGGGCGTGGGGCCTACTTAGAACAAAAACTTTTAAAAACTGGGCGCCTGGGTGGCTCAGTCGGTTAAGTGTCCGACTTTGGCTCAGGTCACAATCTTGCGGTTTGTGAGTTCGAGCCCTGCACTGGGTTCTCTGCTGTGAGTGCAGGGCTGGCTTCAGATCCTATTTCCCTCTCTCTGTCTGCCCCTCCACTTGCACTCTTTCTTTCTCTCTCTCAAAAATAAATAAACATTAAAAATTTTAAAAATATATTTAAAAGAAAAAGGAACCACCAAAAACTATAGAATTAAAAAATACTATAACCAAGCTTAAATATTCAATGACGTTCTGAAGAGCAGATGACACTTTTGAAGAAATGATAAACTAGGAGCAGGTCAGAAGAATCTACCCAGAATTAGGGGTGCCTGGGTGGCTCAGTCGGTTAAGCATCCAACTTTGGCTCAGGTCATGATCTCACAGTCTGTGGGTTCAAGTCCCACATCGGGCTCTGTGCTGACAGCTCAGAGCCTGGAGCCTGCTTCAGATTCTGTGTCTCCCTCTGTCTCTGCCCCACCCACACGTTCTGTCTCTCTCTCCTTCAAAAAATAAACATTTAAACTGAGGATTGATGGGGAGTGGGAGGGAGGGGTGATAGGTATTGAGGAGGGCACCTTTTGGGATAAGCACTGGGTGTTACATGGAAACCAATTTGACAATAAATTTCATATATTGGGGAAAAAAACATTTTAAAAAATTTAAAAAATAAAAGAAAATAAAAAAATAAAAATTCTACCCAGAATAAAGCACTGAAATGGTAAGTACAGAAGACAGAGTAACAGACATAAAGGTCCTAGTAAGAGGGCCTAACTAATGGGGATTTCACTGAAGTCCTAGAGAAGTAAACAGAATGGGACACAGGCAACATTTGAAGATATATAGCTGAAACATCTCAGGACCATGAAAGAATCTAATCTATCCGATTCAACAACTGCAATGAAGCACAGCCAGGATAATGCAATATTTACAAACAAAAACAAAACAAAACACCACAATTCTTTAAAAAATTTTTTTTAATTTTTATTTTTGAGAGAGAGCAAGAGAAAGTGTGAGCGGGGGAGGGGCAGAGAGACAGGGAGACACAGAATCTGAAGCAGGCTTCGAGGGCTGAGCTGTCAGCACAGAACCTGACACAGGGCTCGAACTCACGAACGGCAAGATCATGACCTGAGCTGGTAGGATGCTTAACCAACTGAGCCACCCAGGAGCCCAAAACACAATCCTTTCACCTCTCGTATCTATGCCCTCTTGGAATGTGAGTTTGTAGCTCTTCACATCAAGAGGTAGAGTTTTTTTCCCCACCCTTTGATCTTGGCTTGTTTTGATTAATAGAATTTGATAGAAGTGAAATGCTTGTTCTGAACCTAGACAGACCTCAAGAGGTCTTGTATGTATCCTTTTCTCTTGGAACACTGCTGTGGCCACATGAACAAGCTCAGGCTAACTTACTGGATAATGAAATATGTAGCCCAGTCACCTCCACTGCCCCAGCCAACAGACCGAAGCAGCACTGCCTACCTGCCCTGCAGCTGACTACAGACACATGTAGGAGCTCATGTGGAACCCAGACCATGTGGAACAGAGAACCATCCAGCTGGGCCCAGCCCAAACTGCCAACCAAATTAATTATAAGGAAAGTAAATGACTGTTGTTTTTTTTTTTTTTTCAACGTTTTTTATTTATTTTTGGGACAGAGAGAGACAGAGCATGAACGGGGGAGGGGCAGAGAGAGAGGGAGACACAGAATCGGAAACAGGCTCCAGGCTCCGAGCCATCAGCCCAGAGCCCGACGCGGGGCTCGAACTCACGGACCGCGAGATCGTGACCTGGCTGAAGTCGGACGCTTAACCGACTGCGCCACCCAGGCGCCCCAAATGACTGCTGTTTTAATCCACTAAGTTTTAGAGTGGTTTATTTCACAGCAAAAGCCAAATGACAGATAAATATTAAAACAAATCCACACATGGGGTGCCTGGGTGGCTCAGTCGGTTGAGTGGCCAACTCCAGCTCAGGTCATGCATGATCTCAGAGCTCGTGAGTTCGAACCCCACATCAGGCTCTGTGCTGACAGTTCAGAGCCTGGAGCCTGCTTCAGATTCTATGTCTCCCTCTCTCTCTGCCCCTCCCCTGCTCGTGCTCTGTCTCTCTGTCTCTCTCTCTCTCTCAAAAATAAACATTAAAATTTTTCTTAAATAAATAAAAAATAAAATAAAACAAATCCACACAGATATATCATAAAGATGTTTCAGAAAATTAAACACAAAATCTCAAAAACAGGTAAGTGCTAATATACTTAGAAGGAATAACTTCCTAAATGAGGTTGATCTTTAAGCATTCTAAATATTTCAACATAGTGTCAAGTGGGAAAGAGTAGAGGTAGACAGGTATTCTAGCCGCCCCCCCCAAAAAAATCACTACCTAAAATGTAGTCCAGTTTGGGGAAAATAATATAAGTCCAAAAGGTACATGTGTTTAGAGTTTAGGGCTATGAACCAAACAGATAGGATACATCATGGCCTTGCCACTAGCTATGTGGCCTCCAGCATATTTCACCTCTGTACTTCAGTTTTCTCATATGTAATGTAAATATTACTTGTTAAGGATTAAAATATGTAAGCAAAGATGTAAACAAACATAACACTAAATGATAAGGAACTTCACTCTTGAGATGGGAACCACTAAAACTTGTATGTGGGAATAACAAAGAACCAGAGAATCTGAGTTACAAGGGGCCCTGGAGATTATACAGTCTATCCTCTAATATGTGTGTGTATCCTCCATTTTTTCACATTTTTTTTTAATGTCTATTTATTTTTTGAGAGAGAGTGAGAGGACGAAAGGGACAGGGGCAGAGAGAGGGGGACAGACAGGATCTGACGCGGGCTCTGCACTGTCAGCAGAGAGCCCGATGCTGGCTGGAACTCATGAAAGGCGAGATCATGACCTGAGCCGAAGTTAAGACGCTTAACTGACTGAGCCACCCAGGTGCCCCATTTTTTGACATTTCTATTCCACTCTATTATTAGAAAGTTCTAATCCAAAGTCTACCTCTGTAACATAGAGGAGTCTATTTTCTTTTCTGCAAAATAGCCTTTCTAATAGTCAAAGAAAGCTAAAAGGTCTCCCGTTACTCTCTTTTCTCTAGGCTAACAGCTTCTTGTAAAATGAAATGTTTAGACTCCAAAGGCTTGCTATCCTCTTCTGGGTACCTTCCTTATAGAGAACTGAGAAGAAGGAAAAAAAAAGGCCCTATTCTACAGAATTAACAGAACAAAGACCTATAATCTATAAGATCATACTTGTCCTCAAAGAGATCACATTCCAACTGAAAAAGCAGACAAGTAAACAAACAATTAAGTGCTATGGTAGAAGTAATTGCTTGCCACTGGGTTAACAGCAACTAACCAGGTACTTGACGGTAGTTATGAATGTGTGATGGTGGCTGTTTAGAGAAGGCTTTTTGGAAGAAATAACATTGCAACTGAGTTTCAAAGAATTAGTAGGTTTTAGCCAAGTAAATAAGACAGGCTATCACAACAGCTACCTATTCAAATGCTCCCTCTTCAAGGTTCTCCTCTTCTAAAGCTTTGTATGAGGATAATGAACACAATGTATAATACGTAGAGAAGCAGTTTATAAAATCTGCAAAAATGAATCTCGTACGGCCAATTTCTTGCATCGACTTTAGAATGTTCTGTTAATTCATGGTTATGAGAAAGCATTTTTGTTGTTGTTGTTTATTTACTTTTGAGAGACCGAGAGACAGACAGACAGACAGACAGGCATGAGTAGAGGAGGGGCAGAGACAGAGGGAGACACAGAACCCATGAGATCATGACCTGAGCCGAAGCTGGACGCTCAACCGACTGAGCCACCCAGGCGTCCCTTGAGAAGGCATTTCTTACTGAAGATTGGACAAGAAAAGACGTATAGGCAAGTAGGTTAAAAATAAGCTTTTTAGAGTAGACAAACCTGGGTTTAAATATAAGCTCTACACCTTTCTAGCTATTCAATGATTCAACCCAATACTTGTTAAAGGACTACTCTGTTACAGATACTCTGCTAATTGCTGGAAATACACAGTATCAGTATTTTAGAAGCAAATGTACTCTGTCATTCCTTAACACGGATTCCTTTGTCATTCAATTCCTAACATAAATCCTAAAACTACTGACAGATTTCAAGAGTGTTTTCCTCATAGACATGTAGCTGGCAGGACTGTTTTGTTATGAAAATAATTATCCTGACATGTTCTTGTCCATAAAGGACCAGATATACCTGCAGGCAAGGCCAAGACTTTCCTCAGAAAGCACTGGCTATGAGTTATCAAGCACATTATTTATCTTCACAATAACCTCATCTGGTAGATGGTTAGAGTAATGGCCTCTAATGAATCATACTCCCATCTGCCCATGCCCCTTTGCAATGTAACTTGGCTACTCCTCCCATAAAGAGGTAGACTCCATCTCTCCTTCCCTTGAATCTGGGAGGGTCATGTGACTTACTTTGACCTGTTTTAGAGAACTGACATGAGATTTCCAAGGCTCGCCTTAAGAAGTCTAGCAACTACCACTCTCATCCTTCTGGAACACTCCCATGGCTCTGTAAGGAACCACTGAATGAGAGACCACACGGAGAAACACAGTCAGCCAACAGCCTGATATATATGAGTCCATTTTAATTCCACCAGCCCCAACTGAGCTGCCAGCTGACTCTGCACCTGCATGAGTAAGCCTAGATCTGGACCAGCAAAACAATCCAGTCAACCCAAAGAATCCTGAAAAATAAGAACTGTTTCACACCACTAAGTTTTTGGTTTGTTACATAGTAATAAACAACTAAAGTACCCTATAAGATAGGTACTACTGTTTATCCCCAATTCAGAGCTGAGGAAGTAGATTCTTAGGTTAAGTTTCAGAATCCTGCGAACACTTGAAAAACGGTATGTCTTCCGATAAATAATGTACTTCGTGTTCTTCAACATAACAAAAAAGAAAGCAAGCATGGGGGGAAATACAAGCTGAGCATGGTGAAAAATATATGCTTATTTGACTTTCACTCAAATATGTGAAAACTGCAAATGAAAAAGGATTAAGCCAGGAAGACACATTCAACTTATTTACAACTCATGGAATAAGTCAATGTATGTATTGACTAACTGCTTTATAATAGTACCAATGACAATCTTGTGGCACTAGGCATCAGATACTGCTCTAAGTGTATGTGTGATATAAGTGTATATACATACACATACTCATTCTGTCCTCAGACAAGAATAAGTCATATTATCCTTATTTTCATAAGGAGGAAACTGCGGTACATAGTGTTAAACCCAAGATCCATAGCTAAATTTCCCATTGATAAAACTGGATTACATATACCACCAGAGAAAAGACAGCAGAGCCTACATAAAGCACAGTCAAGGTTTCAACGGCCAGGTTAGAGCAGGTGTATCCCGTTAATACAGATCAATGTGATCTCAGCTGTCAGAATGTAAATATTACCATTAACTTGAGACTCAAACTTTAAACAGAATGCAAGTTCATTACAAAAGAACGGTGCTACATAATCTACAAAGAGAAAAGGGGCAATATCTATCTATCTATCTATCTATCTAAAGAGAAAAAGGGCAATATCTACCTATCTACCTAAGATTAACACTACTGAATAACTGCTTCATGACAGGCACATGTCACAAATTTTAACGTGGAGTGGACCTAAACCTTCAACATAAAGTCCAAGAAATTCCTAAATAATTCAGATTTCTGCAAACATCACGAATCTAGACATCCTGACCGACGTAGTGAGGGCTTTCCTATGTGCCCCTGTTCAGAGTTGGTGGTGCAGAGAACCCAAAACACAAGGACTCACAGAAGATGGTCCAAGTGGTTCTGATCATGATAGCGGCCATACCTCCTCAGCTCCCGTCAGCCTCAAGAAGCTATCTCCTAGAAAACTCTTCATCAAAATCCCAGAATATAATTTTCTCTCAATCAAAAAAGAAAAAAAAAGGGGTGGGGATCCAAAGAGAGACCAGAATTTGGTGTGATAGGCCAGCAGCAATGGAAAGAGGCACCAGGGAAGGCTAAGAAGGCCGTGAGAGCAATCGTCTCTCATACCGTGCTTCTTAAGAAACCGGTAAGGAAGCTATCAAAGATAGAATATGTTGACAGTCACCCCAGTTCTGTTGCCCCAAGGGTTCCCTGCACCAGCTTTCTGCTGCTCCTAATATCTGCGTCCGCAGACGACCTCAGGCCCGCCCCCTTGGTCGTCAGGCCGGCTCCTGGCCTCACATCCCTAAGCCGCCATCAACCCAAGGAGAATAGGTCTGTGGGTTCCCTCTCCACCTCCCAGGCCCCTGGGAAATACTCACTTGCCCGCCAGATCTTTATGAGAGCCGCTCGAATTCATGAGCTGGGCCAAATCCTGCCGCACGGCTGCCGCCATCTTTCTTCCAGCTCAGCAGAGGCTACCGGGCCTCTCACCCCCAAAAAGAAAACGAGCGTAGTCCTCCAGAGTGCTGCTAGAGGGAACCTGAGGTGCCACAGAGTAGCGACTGTGTGGGCCAGAGCGTCCGCTAGGAGAGCCGGCTCGAGGTCCGTCCCCAGAGTTGAATGACGCGAGGATCCACTCAAGACTGAGGCCCGCCCAGGATTCTCCCACGGGCTCAGGCTCGCACGCTCCCACTTAGGATTGGCGGATGAAGTTCAAAGGCGTGTGTTGCCTGTGCAACTCCAGTAAGTGCCGGGTAGCCAAAATTACCGCGTTGTCATCGAGTTCCGCGTCTCATTTGTGGTTTACTGTTGTTCTTCGTTCTTCACGACAGTCCTAAACTTGTGCTAAAAACCGAATTATTTCTAATTCACCACGGAGTGGTACTGTTGTAAAATACAATAAAAACATATATATTTCTTGTCCTATTTTGTACCCTTTATATAGGTTGATCATGCATCCCCGTTTGTCCAGGATGGTGCCATTTTTCATCTCTTGTCCTGGAGTGATTATTAATGACACGCCCTTTCACTGTAGAAACTGTTCCATTTGGATGTCAAATCATATGGTCACCTATCTTCATATGTAATTGTATTAATTACTCATGTATCCTTATAGAATTTCTTTCTGCAAATAAATATGTGTTTATCCTTTCCTGCTTTCACTAAAGATAACACACCATATCATTATTCCTCTTAATTTATTTCACTTTTTTTGGAGATGTTACCATGTATGTCCAGAGAGCTTCCTCATTATTTTTTTGAACCGGAGAGTATTACATATAATGAGGGGATGTCATAGTTTAATTTTTATTGCTAGACACTTAAGTTGTTTTTAATCAATCAGCCAGTGCTGCGGTAACTTCCTACCAACAATGTGTGGGAATGCAATTTTCTACAGCCTTGCCTACAAAGGATGTCAAACTTTTGAATTTTTGCCATCATGGTATGTGATAAATAGCATGTTCCCTCTATTCAGTATGGGAAAGAAAAGAAGACCAGAACATGGAAATCCTTTAAGAAAGTAAAGTAGATATTGCCCACCTCAATTCAGATCTCAGGCTGTTGGCAAAAATTTAAGGAAAGTGGATATTGCCCACCTCAATTCAGATCTCAGGCCGTTGGCAAGAATTTAGTCATATAACCATGCTTGGCAACAGTGAGGCTGGAAATCTGATTTCTAGTTGGGCAGCCTTTTGCCTAAGAAAAAGAAAAAGATGAGTTTAAAGGGACAATCAGTGCCCTCTACTACAATCTGTCTCTCTGATCACCTAAACATCTGTGTGTATCCTTTTTATAGTAAAACACTCTTACCCATGAAGAAGAGAGATCAATTCTCTATTCAGTTTCAATACCAACCCAAAAAGCAGGATGTCTGATGATGCACAACCCTCTCCATCAGATTGGGATATGTCTTTTCATGGCCCAGAGCCATATGCACTATAAAACAAATTATCTGCCTCATGCCCATACATGTAATACAAAACAACAGTGGAACACTCAAAAAAAGTAAGAATGTGAAACTCATAGCAGTTACTTGTTCATAGCAATGGTGGAATCTTGGGCAGGAATTATGAATACTCATTACCCTAGTAGTAGAGTAAGTTCCTTGGGTAGAACCTGGTTCTGCTCTTTGAGAAGAGCTCCATTGTCCATTACATTCTGTGGGCCCCAGCTTTGCCCTAGGAATACAAGTTAACTGGATGTTGGAGAATATGCCCTCTTTGGGGGAATGCCTTTGGACTTGGATCGAGAGCTTTTGTAGGCCAGGCTTTTCAGTATTACTTTTTTTAATGTAATTTAAAATTGAATATTTAGTAAACTCTGACTGCTTCCAGACAGTTTCAGGTTCCAGGAACCACACCCACAGTTGTTTCTAGAAACAGTTGTTAAACATGGCGTATTCCCTGGCTTCTACACTCGAACCATTCTTAACATCTTTTTAATGATGACAATCTTGAGATTATCTGAAACAACAGGCTTAAGTGAAAAGAGAACTCTATTAATTTGATTTTTGCCTCAGTTTATCTTTGTTTTCTGTTGTTTTCTTGTTCATTTATGTTTGTGAAAAATCCTTAATGGGCTATGGAAAATCTCTAAGCCAAGTCTTCTCTTCTGGTGTTTAGGGGTACCTAAGCAGTTGGCTTTTTCAACTTAGTGAAGCCCAAGAATTTCCAGACGTTCTATTTGCTTTTTAACCTGACTTCGAACTTTGTTTGTAATACCTTGCTGAAAGCAAAAAGGAGCCAAACACACAAACTGGTTCTTTCCATGTACCTCCCCTAGAGCTACAAGCTAGGCAGGGAAGTTGTCTGCCTTCCAGACTGCTCATTACCCCTACCCAACCTCTAAGAGAATCTACATGTTTTTAGGTTTTATTTACAGCAGGGAGGAAAAACAAACAAGCACGGCACTGGAAACTTATTCTCTCTTTTCAGTTGCTTAGCAAGAAGTTAGCTAGGCACATCTGAATTAGCAAATCCTAGTTCCATATCACTATGCAAAACCTTAGGTCCAAGCCAACACCTACTGAATCAAAGCTGTCAATATCAACAAAATCATCTAGTGATGCTTCCACATTAAAGTTTGGGTAGCAGTGCTCTAGCTTAGATGTCCACACCACTAGATGAGATGTTTTCACTAAACTCTTGCATATTAATGGCTATCAAAGCCATTTCCCTGGCCAGGAAACTCCCATTTTTATATAATAAACTAGTTGGTCTCTACCCCCTCACAATTTCCCTACAGATATGCAGAGGAAGTCATCCTGGGATCCTATTCCTGGTGCTTTTTCTACTCTGTCCCATGTGTCCAGCTCAAATATGCCTTGCTATAGAAGGAAGAAAAAAAAAAAAAAAGCATAGGTGATTGCATATGTTCTGCTGTTTTCTGAGCACCCATATTTACTCTACATTTATTCCACATGTTGCTAACGCTGTGTGACAAAATTATTCTAGAGTCATCTTGTGTGTTTCCTAGTCTAGACTCAGAATCAATTGTTTCACCAAGAAGTCCTTGTTCCTTTAGTTCCTTTTAGGAATGATATTTACAGATAACAATCTGAGTGCTAGGGTGCTCATTGCTACTGTCTTGGACATTTTGGAACCTTTTCATAGGACAGAACTAGGAAATATATACATATTTTAAGAATAAAATAAGTCAGCAGTTCATACTGATACTTCCAATTTAGGTGATTTTACTAAATTCCAATTTAGGTGATTTTACTTAACCTCTTCTGTATTACATCTATATCTCCTTACTTCCATATCCAGAATCCTGGTTCACAAGTACACAGTAGATTACAGAATCAGAATATTCCAAAATTATTCATTTCATTCCCTCCTGATTGTACACACAACAACTTTGGAATAGCAATACTAATATTACCATCCCCAATATGATTGCTGAAGAATTCAGCATTTTCCTGCTCTCTCTCTCCCATTTACTCTCATTTTTCATAATTGGACTATATCTATATTGTGAGCCCCCAGAGCTATTACAAAATATATTTTCTTCCTCTTAGTCCTCATTTAGTCTTAGTTCTGTAAGTAATACACATGTAGTGCTCACTGTCGGCTCTTATATTGAAACCTCTCTAGTTGTTTTAGTTGATGGAAGCTAGTTCTTCAATAGGTTACTCAGAAAGGGCTTCTGGAAAACATAATTTTGAATGTTCTTGTATGTTGGAAACATCTTGTGCCTTTCATGTTTGAAAAATCAGTTTTGTTAGATATAATAATCCTTGACTCACTTTTCTTGAGAATCTGCAGTGTGGTGTTCCATTTTCTCATGACCTAAAGCATTGCTGAAAAATATCTCATGAGAGTTTAATTTTCTTTTCCTTGTAAGTCACCTGCTATTTTTGCCTAGATGCCCTCCAATTTTTTCCCCTTTAACATCAAGTAATTTTACTAGACCAAGGTTTGGTGTTAGTCATTCTGGGTCAATATTCTTCAGTATACAGTGTGCTCTTTCAGTAGATAGTTTCAGTATTCAATTTTTCAATAACATTATCTATAATTATACTTTTTGTACTTGTTCTATTCCTTTGGCTTCTTTTCTTGGGCACTACTATTGTCTTTATGTTAGACCATCTTTACCTCTTTTAATGTTAGTCACTTTTCATCAAAATCTTTTTATTTATTTTTTCACATTTTTTGATTAATTTTTTTCTTTTCATTCTATTTCTCTTAAGGCATTATCTATCACTTCTATTTACTCCTGGTTTCCTACGAATTGAGTCTTCATTTCTAAAATGATGTTTTTTACTTCTAATTCTTACCTGAGTTCTGCCGCTCATTCTGGGTGTTCCATTTCTTATTATGCTGTTCTGTCATGTCCTGCATCATTTCTTTTCAATTTAACTAGTGTGAAAAGTGTATTAAAGCTCATCTTCTTTTCAACTTAACTGGTGATTACCTTCCCTTTTCTGACAATCACTATCACTTTTTCTTTAACAATATATGAGGACAGGTTTTTAGCCCTATCCTCGCTTCTGGATGCTTTAGTCCCCCATTGCCTCTGTAAAGGCATTTACCTCAGTAAATGAGATGCATAGAATATTTTTATTTCCACATCCTTTGCTTCTAGTTGAGACCTTGAGAATATACTGACTTCTGGCCCTTCCACCCTTACTGAATTCCTTAGTTGCACTGAGATAGGTTGGCACTTTGTTCCACTTCAGCAAGTACTTGCTTTTCCTTTGCAGTATGTCTCCCCTGTTTTAGGAATCACTAATTTAACACTTGTGCTATTAATTCCCAGTTTCATTGTCATTTTTCTCTTACATTACTGTATAAATTCAAACTAAATTAATCATTACAGATTTCCCTTCTCTTCATCTGCCCTGTCTTGATAGGAGGTTTCTGCTCTGATTGTTTTGTTGTTTGGTAGTGCTCCCTCTTTAAAGTTTTTTTATGTTTCTTCATTTTTGAGGGACAGAATGCAAACAGGGGAGGGGCAGAGAGAGAGGGAGACACAGAATGCAAAGCAGGCTCCAGGCTCTGAACTGTCAGCACAGAGCTGGGCTCAAACCCATGAACCATGAGATCATGACGTGAGCCGAAGTCGGACACTTAACTGACTGAGACACCTAGGTGCCCCTGGTAGTGCTCACTCTTAACTGATCCCTCAGAGGCTGTGCATGGGTAATATATTTGTGAATCTGTGCATATTCACAAATATCTATCATCTTGATGGTTGAATGGGATTTTGGCTGTGCTACTGTCCTTTTCCCTCAGCAACCTTAGAAATGTTACTCCACAGTCTTTCAGTTTCCAGGATTTCACATGAGAAGTCCAATGCTAGTGATTTCTCTCCCTCTCTTCCTCTCCCTCCTTCCTTCCTCCCTCCCTCTTTTCTCCATTCTCATTCTCTTTCTTCTCTTTGAGAGACTGAGTATGCAAACAGACAATGACAAGACCATATGTAAAAATAAAACTGACCTGGGGCGCCTGAGTGGTTCAATTGGTTAAGCATCCGACTCTTGATCTTGGCTCAGGTCATGATCTCACAGTTTGTGAATTCGAGCCCCACATCAGGCTCTGTGCTAACAGTGTGGAGCCTGCTTGGGATTCTCTCTCTCCCTCTCTCCCTGCACCTTTCCTGCTCATGCTCTTATGTTCGCTCTCTCTATCTCTCAAAATAAAATAAACTTTAAAAAATAAATAAATAAAACTGACAAAGTAGTCTTCAGCAACCAGTCCAGGAAAGCAACTCACCATCTGCAGGCACCATCCCAGGAAGCCAAACAACTGTAGTTATCAGCCCCAAATGGCCACCACTTGATTAATTACTGACAGCTTCCCTAATTTTTGCCCCAACCAGGGAAAGCCAAATACACTCCCCTAACCAAATATGTAGGACACCCCACTTCTAGGTAGCTTCCAACAGCTCCCCCATGCCAACAACCTCCAATCAGGGCATACCTGAATTCCCTTTTCCCACTATAAAGCTTTCCATTCCTCTGCCTGCCTTTGAGTCTCTGTCAAACACAAGTGATGGTGTCTCAAATCCCTTGCTATAGAAGTTCTGAATTAATAGCCTTTGATTGTTCTCATTTGGCTTTATTTCTGCACCTTTCTTCTCCTTCTCCCTCTTTTTTCTCTTCTTCCTCTTCTTTCTCTTTTTCCCCACTCCTCCTCCTCCTCCCCCAGCCCCACAGTCTCCTTTGTTCTAAGTAACTTGTTCTTTCCACCTAAAAGTTTTAAAAGATCTTTTCTTTATAGGAATTTTCCTCAGATATGCCTAAATGTGTCTTATCTCATTGACATTACCTGGAACTCAGTGACCCCTTTCATCTGCAGATGCACATGTATCTTTAGGTCAGGGAAATTTTCTATTATTATTTGTTTAATTACTACCTCTCTTTATCTGTTCCTTTCTCTCCTTCTGCAATTCCCACAGTCATATTTCAGGTCTTTAGGATGTATCTTCAAAGTAATGTGCCTTTTACATCATAATTTCTCTCTTTATATTTTTTTGCTCTGTGTTTTGAGATATCCTTTCCACTTTTCAGGCCACTTAGCAAGATTCAATCATTCTTCAGTGTATCATCAGTTTTGTGTTTTTAAAATCATGATTTCCATTTGTTTACTTGTGTAAAAATGTTATAGCTGCTTTATTTATAATAGCCTCAGGGGAAAACAACACAAATGATCATCACAAGGAAAGTGGATGGAGAAACTGTGGCATATGCATTCAATAGAATACCGCTCAGCATTAGAAGGGAAAAAACTACAGATATGTGCAAGAACATGAATGAATCTCAAAACATACCGAGTGAAAGAAATCAAACCTCAAAAAGTAAATATAATAGGAGTCCCTCTACATGAAGTTCTTTTTTTTTTTTTTTTTTTAAATCCAAATCAGGCTCCAGGCTCCAAGCTGTCAGCAAAGAGCCCAACACAGGGCTTGAAGTCACAAACCATGAGATCATGACCTGAGCCAAAGTCAGACACTTAACCGACTGAGCCACCCAGGCGCCCCTGAGGTTCTAAGTCAAACAAAACTAATCTGTGGTGATAGAAACTCAGAAATTACCTAGGAAGGAGGAAATCAAAAAAAATGGTGATTTACTGGGGAAGTAGCAGGAGGTGGTGGAAATATTCTATATGTTTATAGAGGTATGGGTTATGTGGGTGGTATGGTATGGATTTATCAAAGTTTATCACACTGTACACTTAAGATCTATGCATTTTATTGAATGTGAAACCTCAATTTAAAAAGGGAATAAAATGGTTTTTGTTCAATAGTCTTGTCTGTGTATTGAATTTAGTCTTCTTGAGGGCTTTCATTTATGTATTTATATATTTATTTATGGTTTAAGATGTCTTTGGTCTTCTCCAGCAGTTTCAAAAGCTAGTGCTCTATCAGCTTCAAAGGAAGAGAAGTTTCAGTGCAACAATTCTGCTTCCTCAACGCTCCTCTTTGTCAGAATGACCCAACAAGTCCATTTTCTTACCTTTTTTTTTCTGAAAATTTATCTCATTATATTTTTAATTGAAGTATAATTAACATGGCATTATATTACTTTCAGGTATATAATACAGTGATTCACAGTTCTACATATTACTCATCACTCATCACAGTGAGTGTGCTCT
This sequence comes from Panthera uncia, assembly GCF_023721935.1. Taxonomy (NCBI): domain Eukaryota; kingdom Metazoa; phylum Chordata; class Mammalia; order Carnivora; family Felidae; genus Panthera; species Panthera uncia. Next base: position 66,600,790 of record NC_064811.1, on the reverse strand, counting down.
TAATCCCCATTATCTATTTCACACATCCCCCTCACCCACCTCTCCCCTCTAGCAACCACTAGGTTGTTCTCTGTGTTTAAGAGTCTGTTCTGTTTATCTATATTTTCTTTATTTTTCTTTCTTAAATTCCACATAAGAGTGAAGTCATATGCTATTTGTTTTTCTCTGACTTCTTTCACTTAGCATTATACCCTCTAGGTCCATCCATGTTGTTGCAAATGGCAAGATCTCATTCTTTTTTATGGCTGAGTAATATTCTATTGCATATATATATATATATATATATATATATATATATATATATATATCTCCCACATCTTCTTTATCCTCTCATCTATCAGTGAACACCTGGGCGGCTTCCATATGTTGACTATTGTAAGTAATGCTGCAATAAACATAGAGGTGCGTTTATCTTTTTGAATTAGTGTTTTTGTTTTCTTTTGGAAAATACCCAGTAGTGGAATTACTAGATCATATGGTAATTCTATTTTTAATTTTTTGAGGAATCCCTGTACTGTTTTCCACAGTGGCTGTACCAATTTGCATTCCCATCAACAGTGCATGAGGGTTCCTTTTTTCTCCACATCCTTACCAACACTTGGTATCTCTTGTCTCCCAAGCCCCATCTCCAATTAAAAAACAAATCTGGGGGCACTTGGGTGGCCCAGTAGGTTAAGTGTCTGACTTTGGCTCAGGTTATGATCTTGTGGTCTGTGATTTCAAGCCCGTGTAAAGCTCTGTGCTGACAGCTCAGAGCCTAGAGCTGCTTCGGATTCTGTGTCTCCCTCTCTCTCGGTCCCTCCCCTGCTCGCACTCTGTCTCTCTCTGTCTCTCTTTCAAAAATAAATATTTTAAAAAAAGAAAAAGTTTCTAGTCTCTCTAATGGCAAAATTTTTCTTCCTCTATTAGGTGGAAGATGAGCACATTTCTTCAAACACATTAAACTCTGGGTCCAGATCCAAATGAGCAAGGCCAAGAGACTGGTAGCACTTTGCTGTCTGTGTGAGCCCTTCTTTCAAGTTCCTATATCCTGTCTTGAGATGTGCCTTTTCTCAGGATGACTAACACTGGAAATACTTCCTTCAAGGGTAAAGCCCACTCGTAACACTAGGGATGGTTACACCCCTAGCAAGACAAGTGCTGGCATATCTGCAGGGGATATGTTCTAAGCCTCCTGGTAGATGCCTGAAACTGTAGATAGTACTATACCCTACATATACTATGATTTTTCTTGTACATACATACCTATGATAAAGTTTAGTTTATAGTCACAGTAAGAGATTAACAATAGCTAATAATAAAATAGAAAAATGATAGCAATATACTGTAATACATATATAAAAGTATATGAATGTAGTCTCAAAATATTGTACTGTACTCACCTACTTGTGATGATGTGAGATGATAAAATGCCTACACAATAAGATAAAAGTGAGGTGAGTGACGTAGGCATTGTGATTTAGCATTAGGGTTAGGCTGCTACTGACCTTCTGATGACATGTCAGAAGGAAGATGTCTGTTTCTAGACCCAAGTTGACTTCAGGTAACTGAAAATCAGAAAGTGAAACGACAGATAACTTGGGGGACATTGTTATCAATATTAAAGATCAGAGCATTACAGAGAATCCTCTACTTCTATCCTTTTAATTATATAAAAAAAATAACTATTATAGGGGCAAATAAATCTTGTTGCCAGAGGAAAAGTAATTGAACACTGCCTACCACCAACAGATGATTTTATTGGTTCATTTTTAACTTTTAGGTGGTTTGACATTATCAATCACTTCATGCATCATATGTGAAAAAACTTAGGGTGTGTTCAAAGTGATACTGATCTATATTCCCTTATTAGAAATCACTGAGTATCAACGTATTTTGGAACTGAGGACATTTTGGACTTAAGAACATGTATACATAATTTTAAAAACTTTTTCTTTTAAAACCAACTTTAAGGGGTATAATTGACATATAATAAATTGTATCCATTTTAAGAATACTCAGTGAGTTTAGGCAGTTGTATACCCTCATGCAACCACCACAGCCAAGGTCAAAAACATCCCATCATTCCAGAAAAGTTCCTTTCAACCCCTTTGGCCATAATGAGACCCCATAATCAAACACATTCATATTTCTGCACTGGCATATATGTATACTTACACTAAATGGTGTAGAATACTAATACTTTATGTCATATTGGGCAGGTTTTTCTCCTGAGTTTGTCATAAGCTTATAAAATAGTTTTCAAAAATTTTGGATGTTGAGGGGCACCTGGGTAGTTCAGTCAGTTAAGTGTCTGATTCTTGGTTTCGGTTCAGGTCATAATCTCACAGTTCATGAGTTTGAGCCCTGCACTGGGCTCCATGTTGACAGTGTGGAGCCTGCTTGGGATTCTCTCTCTCTCTCTCTCTCTCTCTCTCTCTCTCTCTCCCACTCTATCTGACTCTCTCCCTCTCTCAAAAATAAATAAATTTAAACAATTAAAAAAATTTTGGATTTTGAAACTGTTGATAAGGGATTACGGATCTGTTTTAAAAGAGTTATATGATAATGAAAAGAAACAAGGTGATAATTACACTTATATAAAGGTATAAATTGGTTGCTTGTATAGAGACATCTGGACTTATGACAAATGGACTCATGAACCTCTGGGTAAACTTGTGGAAACTAAGCTATTTTAAGAAAATTTTATTAATAGTGTATAGTTTGTACCTAGCAGTATACCTGGTACATAATAGCCTCTGAAGAATCTTTTGGAAACTAATCTATTTTCAGAAAATTTTATTAACTAATATATACTTTGTACCTAGTATACCTGGCACATGATAGGTACCCAGTAACACATTCATTTTGTCTTGATAATGCTACCCAACTCATACTTCTTTGGTACCACTTTCTTGTCTTTTATTTTAATTTAAAAAAAATTTTTTTTTAATTTTTACTGGGCTCCATGCCCAACATGGGGTTTGAACTCATGACTCTGAGATTAAGAGTAACATGCTCTACTGATTGAGCCAGCCAGGCACCCCTATATCACTCTTTTCATTCCCTGTATTGATATTTTCCTCAGAAGGTATCTGAGGGGAAAAAAAAAAAACCTCCCTTATTCATTTAAAAATCTCTAATTTTTCTACCTGTTTATTGTCTGTCATTTCCTCTAGAACTGTGCTGTCCAATATATAGTCATCAGCCACACATAGCCATTTAAATTTAAATTAAGTATAATTAAATAAATAATTAGCTACAGTAGAGCCACACTTCAGTGGTCTGATAGCCACATGTAGCTAGTGAGTACTGTATTAGATAGTGTGGATATAGAACAGTTCCACCATTGAGGAAAGTTCTATTGGACAGAGCTCCATCTTATTTACCACTTTGTTCCCCATGCCTTTCACGGTGCTTGGGATCCAGTAGATGATCAATAAATATTTGCTGAATAAATGTTTTTAGTTCATCTGTAAAAGCCATCATGCAAATATAAAGCAAAGATTCCTTTTTGAAATAGAAATGTTTGAATAGCAATCACTCTCAGGAGCTAAAATGCTTTCTCTGAAAAAGTAAAAATATTAGATTATATATTAGGTTGTACTGTAGCTTTGATTATTAATAGTTTTCAGTCATTGAGTATTTACTACATTCCAGGCACTGTTGGAAGTGTTTCATGCATAGTTCCTCAGTATTCTTTACAACAACCATAGGATGTCTACATTATTTCCAATTTACAGATAAGGAAACTGAGACATGCGTGAAAAGTAACTTGCTGGAGATCTTGCAGCTACTAAGTAGCAGGGCCAGAATTTGGGCCCAGGCAGTCTGGCTCCAGATGCTAAGCAATTAACCCCAACATTGAGCTCTTCGTGATTTTTTAAAAAAATGTTTATGTATTTATTTTGAGAGAGAGGGAGAGAGAGTGGGGGAGGGGCTGAGAGAGGAAGAGAGCGTCCCAAGCAGGCTGCGCACCGTCAGCACAGAGCCTGATGAGGGGCTGGGTCTCACGAACCATGAGAACATGACCTGAGATGAAATCAAGAGTCTGATGCTTGACCAACTGAACCACCCAGGCCCCCCTGTGATTGTTTTTAATAAGGACCACTTAGTCTCTTCTTTCCAGTATTCAAACGTCTATTTTCTTTTTTCTTATTTAGTTGCATTTAGCTAGGACACCCTAGAAAACATTACATAATAGCTGCTATAGCCCTGCATCCTTGTCTGGTCCCTGACTTCCCCCATTTCACACTAAGCTTCCCCCATTTCACACTAAGGTATGATGTTACTATTTTCTGATGATTATCTCGATCCACTTAAAGAAATGTTCTTTTATTTCTAATTTACTATGAATTTTTAAAATTCAGAAATGGCTGTCGAATGTTATACAATGCATCCCTAAAGAATATCATTTGGCTTTTCTCCTTTAATAAATTGTCTGAGTAGATTTTCTAGTGTTAAACTACCATTCTTGGAATAAGCCATATTTTGCCATGTTATGAATTCTTTTTAGTATCACACCACTGTTTCTGATACTTTAATACTCAACTGTCTGCAACAAAGTCATGGTGAGAACAGAACTTCCTCCCTTTGGGTACTGTTTGTTTTGGGTTTTGATATTAGGGTTATGCTAGCCTTGTGAAATAAACTGAGAAATTTTCTCTCTTTTTTGGCATATTTCCCTAGAATCCAGCCAGGTTTGGGTACTCCGTCTCAACTTCCTTCTTCCTTCTACAATTGTCCTACATAGTACCACCAGTCACTTAAGTTTGAGAATGTTTTCTCAGGCTAGCTCCCAAGGGTCCTCATAAACTGGACTCACCATCTACTGATCCCCAACAAAGACTGTTTACCATTCAATTTTCTCCCTTTCCTTGCACAGGCCACAAACATTCTGGCTTCCAAGCTTTTGCTAATTTCATGCCACTTGCCTTGCCATTGAGTTTGCCATGGTAGATAAAGGGTGGTGTTGATTTCTGCTGAACTGAACTAACATTTGAGGTGGGAACTGTGCAGCTGCTTGACACCTCTCTCTTTCTTAACCCTCAAAATCCTGGGAAGCTTTGTTATTTTTATTTTGTAGATAGGTAATGGAACTTGATAAATTGCTATACACTAACGTATGAGGTGCCAGAATTTAAAACCAGGACTGCTTAATTCCAAAGCAATTGGAACAACATAAATCTCACCTCGTCCATTTTGTTTCCTGGTCATAGTCTCTCACGTTGATTTGTGTATGTCTTCCGTGCTCCATTAGCAATTATGGACTGTACTACACCATTTAACATTACCCTGTTTTGTATTGTTTGTTTCATCTGTGTAGTTCTTGTCTCGCACAACAGTTATTAACTGTTTATCTGGCTCCACATTTGGCTGCCTTTTATTTTTTAATAAAGGACAATGGGAAAAATAAAAGAAGTAAAAGGTGACTAAATGCAGTAATTTTGATTGTGTTAGTCTTAGCTACACATTGCAAAAATCCCTTTCAAAGTAAGTTTAACTCTGAGTGGTCTCCCAGGGACTTTTTAGCGATCCCTGCAAAATTAATGCCTAAAAACGAGAGATGACATTTATGAATACTGATCACCGAAGCACATTAAACAGTGACAGTTTGCTGGAAATCACACCTACAGCACTGACTTCCTAACATGGAAAGCTAGAAGATGCGGCAGTCTCTCAACTGCAGGCGCAACCCGGCTCTCCCCCTCCCAGCTCTGCCAGATGGAACTTTCCCTGCGAAAGCTTTGACGGAACGCCCGCTAGGAGTCACGTGGAGCTGGAGCGTACTCCCGCGCCTTGCGGAATGACGCGAGGCCCGCGTTGCCAAGGGGAGGGGCAAGGCGCCGCGGAAGGGGCGGGGCGAAGGAAGCCAGCCGGGGAGGCGGGGCCGGTAGAGTAGAGGGGCGGGCAGAGAGGGGCGCGCGGGCGGGGAGGGCCCGGCGTATTATGGGATGCGGCGGTGGAATGGCGCTGGGCGCGTGATTTTGAACAAACCCGGGTCTGTGTCTCGGAGGCGCCGCCGCCGCCGCGGCTGCTGGGAGCCTAGGGAGCGCGGCTCGAGGAGCAGGCGGCGGCGCCGCCGGCTTTGGTAAGTGTCAGCTCTGGGGGTGGGGACATCTGGGCGGGCGGGAAGGGGGCGCCGGCTCCCACTGCGGGTGGTGGAGCGGGCGGAGGGCGCCGGACCGCCCCTTCTGGGAGCCTGGGCTGGTGGGTCTTGGCGGAGAGCGGGAACCTGGCGCCCGGGGCTGCCGCGCTTCATCCCCGGGCCTCAAGGGGCGGGAGACCCCTCCCGGCTCGGCCTCTTCCCGCCTGCACCCCGGAGGGCGGCTGTCACCCGGCAAGGCCGGCGCAGGGGCGGCCGCCCGCCCTTCCCGGCAGTCTGGAGGAAGAGTTCCGGCGGCTGTTGACACGCACCTTGCGTGGCCAGAGTAGCAGACTGTGTCAGCCCTGGGTTTCTGGGAACCGGTTTTGCTGCTGTGTCATTTTGTCCCAGCCTCTCCTTTCCTTGCTGCCCGCCGCCCCGTTCTTCCTGCGCCCCTTTGTATGATCTCTTATTCGTGTGTGTCCGTTTTCCTCGCGAAGCCCACCATCTAAATGTCCCCGAGGTGCACGGGGAAAGGGAGCGGGCCGGGACTTAGCTTGGCCAAGCAACGGTAAACACCAAGCACAGTGCGGATGGACGGGGCTTGCGGGGGGTGGGGGTGGGAATAAAGTTTAAAGACGAAGAAACTGGGAACACTTGAGACTCTCATCCTAGTCTAGCAGGCTGCATAGGTAAAGAGCGATTGGGCTGGGTGGTAGATAGCACTAGTCTAAAGCCTGAATCTACTGGCTTTTATTTGGAGTTGTCATTCAAGAAAGATAAGGAAATGAAATGGTTTTTTCAACTTCCCCCTTACTTAGACTAACTTTTAAAAAAGACAGTAGACTGACCCTGTTCTCAACCTTGAAATTCAGTTTGCTCATTTCAGGTAGATCTTTCAGAGTATATACTGTAGTTCAGTAGTAGGTTTAGAATTCAGCTTTTGAATGGGCGATTAGCAAATCTTTCTGAAAATAAAAAAGGTAACCAATTTAGTTTTTTGTTTTTGCTTTTTAATTCTGGTCTTGTCACAAGCCTTGCAGCTTATGGTTTTGTGTTATTTCTAGGATGATTAAAAACTGCTTACGTTCTTTTTTAGTTATTAATCCGCATAAGAGTAGCTGGTGGGAAAGATGGGTAACTCTGGGGTCTTGTTCTAAAGTAAGCTGTTTATTTTCTCTGTATTGAACAAATATATCTGCGGCAGATTTTTTTTAAATTTAGTGACTTAGATCTTAATATTTGGCAAATAATTTTTGTTTAGAGGTGTATTTCTTGTATTTTAGAAATTGTTCATTCATGATTAGGATCGATATATTTTAAACCTACTTGGGCTTTGACGCCTTAAACCAATGACAAATTGGAAGTCAGTGTTCACGGACAGAAATGATCGGATGAAATTAAGTGAAGAGAGAAATAGTTGAAACTTTATTTTTAAAATTAGTCGTCTTGACCACATTATCAGCAGGAGGATCAGTGCCTGTAATTTACAGATGTGACGGGGAGATAAGACATGCATATGGAAATGATCGCTCTGTCAAAGTAGTGCTGAAGTGGAGGAAAACGTCAGTCAGTCGGTGAATGACATTAAAGGTCTTAATCATGTTTTTAGTATCTGAAATGAGCACAGTGAATAAAACGCATTGCTTCATCTGTCTCAAGTTGCTTTACTGAAAATGAAAGTGTTTGTGGATTCTTCATTGTCCTTATGCCGCCTTCCGTGTGGCTTTTGCTCTTCAAAACAAAAATATGCCGGACTTGGGACTCAGCAGGTAGAGCGACTTCCTTTCGCGTAGCTGCCGGGCCCGCAGAAGCACCATTTTTCGCTGTGGGGTGAAAGGTCTCGGCGTGGGCTGTGTGTGCGCTTGTATCTCCCTGTGCATTTGAAGGTTGGCGGGGCGGGCGGGAGGTTTCCCCGGATATGTGGGTGTGCGCCTCTCCGGAGGGGAGGGCTGAGGAGGGGAGGAGGAGGAAGGGGGAGGTTACTGGCGGCGGCGGCGGCGGCGGCGGCCCGGGCTCGGGCTGTCGGGGAAGCTGCTGAGCTGTGATGGTGATGACGAGGTGAAAATGGCGGATCTTTCGAAATACAATCCCGGCCCCTGACATACCAGAGGCGGCGGCGGCGGCGGCGTCGCCACCCGGGCTCCCTCCTTGGCCCCCGGGTCCCCTGTAGCGCTCGAGTTCGGGCAGACTGGGAAAGGAAGCGGCTGGCCGGAGCTACCGTGCACAGGCAAAACAAGCACCGCCCGGGCTCGGAATTGCCCGGGACCTTCTGGAGCCCCCACCTCGGAGCCGGAGGGAGGAGAAAGCGGCAGCCGCTGGAGGTAGAGGGGAAGGGGGTATCCGAGGGCTTCTCTGCACTGAGATCTCTATTATTTAGCGGGGTGGTGGGTAAGGGAGGAATTGCGTTGTGGATCAAGGAATGACTAGTCCAGAGTGCAAAGAATCAGTAGCCTCGTAATGACATCAACATTATTCTATGAGTGTTAAGAGGGCTCGAGTTTGCTCTTATACCTAAGGCTGCTGCTGAGGCCTAGAGGAACCACTAGCACTTATCATGATTTCCTTACTTAATATTTAAAACATCCACTGTGGCGGGTGTTGGTATGGTGATGTTCAGTTTTATAGGGGTCTATGTTTCTTTAGGGAGGCAGAGCATAGGCATTTTATTCTGCATTTAAGCTCTGTGTCTTAGATCGTAGTCTGTAACTTGTTGGGGTGTGGATGCTCACATTTTTTAAACATGGACCAGTTTTGTTACAATTAAAAATGTTGTCTTTTTCTTTTATGGCTCTGTCATCCATAGAGTGACCCCTTTGCCCCTGCCGTTTGGCAAATAACAATTGAGAAACTGTCAGTCATATTTTATATCCATGTTTTTCCCTGCCCCCCCCCCTCCATTTCATGAATTTGGAGACTAAAGTTATGGAATATTTTGCAATATGTAGATTTTATAATCCAAGGGAAATACAGCTGTGGGAGTTCTATTTTGACTCACAAGTTTTACCTTTGTTGTTAAGGAAGTTGTGATGGCTGGACATTAAGTTGGTAGAGATGAATAGAGACCTCTGCTTTTTTCTGAATACTGGACTTGTTAGCTCTTTGTTTAAAGAGCTGGAGCATTGGAGTGATTGACTTTATGATGGCCAAAGTTTAATTTTGTTTGGTTACCTAAAGATCCAGGTATGTTTTAGATTGTGCTACAGATCCCTCAGGAGTGTTTCTGCTTCCATACACCAGTAGTGTTACTGAAAAGTTACATTTGAATCAAATTTTTATACATTAATTTGGGCCCTCTAGTTTTCCCAGCTTTTGTAGTGGAAGGTTGGGTTCAGTGACGTTGAATATATGAGCCTGAACAGAGAAGTGAGTATTTAAGAAATGCCCACTGGTATAAATTAAAAAAAATGTTGAAAAAAAAAAAATTAAAAAAGGGGCGCCTGGGTGGCGCAGTCGGTTAAGCGTCCGACTTCAGCCAGGTCACGATCTCGCGGTCCGTGAGTTCGAGCCCCGCGTCAGGCTCTGGGCTGATGGCTCGGAGCCTGGAGCCTGTTTCCGATTCTGTGTCTCCCTCTCTCTCTGCCCCTCCCCCGTTCATGCTCTGTCTCTCTCTGTCCCAAAAATAAATAAAAAAAAAATGTTGAAAAAAAAAAAAAAAGAAATGCCCACTGGTAATGTTTATGATTAGCAGTAATTTTCCTTATCCAAGTGTCCTACAGAGAGATGATGTCATAGAATGACATACAATATCATACATCATGTGTTTCGTTCAGAGGAGAAATATTTTGTGTGCATGTGTGTATGTAGCGTAGCCATTTATTTGGCTTTCACTCATTAGAAGAATAAGGGACCAAAAAAATTTTAGAGGAAATAACTGTGGAGGTACTCAGAAGCTTTAGTGAATGAATTTTTTTGTTAATCATTTGATGTTCTTGTGTTATCCAGTTGGGATTTGGTTCTGTTTTTTTCTTACAGCTTTTATGTTGCAATTATTTGGTACATGTCAGTTAGCTGCTAAGTTAGTAGCAAAACTCAGAATTTAAAAAGTAATTAAAATAAAGAGGGAGATTAAAATGCTTTTTCATTGGCTTTTCTTTTAATCACAGAGGACCATTGTCTTTTTTGATTCTTTGTGATTGTCTTTAAAGGCCAGTTTTCACCTTGTTACAGTTAGAACAATTTGTCTATTACTAGTTAGAAGTATGCTAGAAAGAGATGAAGAGTTATGCTACTGGAGATAGCCTAGTGTCTTTTTTTTTGGGAGGAGGAGCATTATAGATTTTCATTGCTTATTTCAAGTGTTACTATTGGATATCTTTTATATGTCATATACTGTGCTAGGAATAGAGGATACCTCAGTATCATCGTCTCAGGAAACTTTCAGTTTAGGAATCCATGGGAGATAAAGTTGGAAGGATGGATTAGGTAGAGCTTTAATGCAGAAGACCTTGAGAGTTACAGAAAATTTAATTTTTTTAAAGTTTTATTTAAGTAATCTCTATACCCCACATGGGGCTTGAACTCATGACCCTCAGATCAAGAGTCATATGCTCCTCCAAATGAGCCTGCCAGGCACGCTGACAGTTACAGAACATTTTTAAATAGGAGAGTGACAGCCCCAGAGATGCACTCGAGAGAGATACGTTCTGTAACTTTTCTGTAGAATGTGTTGGAGGTTAAAGGAGATGGAGGTAAAGATACCATAGTAGGTTCCAAACTTCAAAGATTTAGCAATTCTTGGTTGCAGTGGGAAGGAGATATAATAAAGGTATAATATGCATGTATATTACAGATTAATAGTTGTATGAAGAGACATCAAAGATGATAAGATCTTAAGCCTTGCTGTTTGGTAGAATATCGAATGTGGTACACTATTAACTCAAATGAAAATTCTTTTCCTCTTGCTCCATCTAAATCATAGTAACCCTGCAAGTAAATGGAGGCTTAGAGAGATTACTGCTTGGGGTTACATGTTAAACAACTAGGAGAGCCAACATTCGGAAATGAATCTTTCTGATTTGAATCCCCATGTTTTATCCACCATGTTAGTCTTAAGCATGAATAATATACATATACGTAGTTCTTCTTTAAAGGGAAGAAAGTGTATAGGTCCTTAGTATTGGCCTAAATAGTTTTATTAAAATATTTAATTTTTAGATGTATATAAGCATAAATTCTTTATGTTTATTGCTTTTAGTAAGTGTAAAATGCAAGTAGATTTATAAATGAAATAGAAACAAAACTACAAAGCCAGTAAAACAAATTAAATTTAGGGTAATGGATGATTTTTTTTTTTAACATTTATTTTTTGAGAGACAGAGCACGCACGAGCAGGGGAGGTGCAGAGAGAGGGGGAGACACAGAATCTGAAGCAGGCTCCAGGCTCTGAGCTGTCAGCACAGAGCCTGACGCAGGGCTCGAACTCACAAGCCATGAGATCATGACCTGAGCCAAAGTCAGTCGCTTAACTGACTGAGCCACCCAGGCGCCCCTGGATGATGTTGTTTTGCTGAAACAAACTCTTTCTTTGCATAGTGAATATACTATTGCCCGCCTTGGCAAGGTGTGCAGTTTTCTATATACTGTATATCCTGTGATATACCACTTTTCTCTGTTTGAATGCTGTAAAGCTTTCCTCCTTAAATCACAGATGGTTTGGCTTTTACTTAGCATAAATATATCATTTACCTTGTAAGACCCTTCTGTGCATTTTTTTTTTAGACTACCCTAATTCTAGTACCATTGATTGTGAGTCTGAGGTGGTTATTCAGATGATCCAGAGTACACTATTTAAAACATATTATCAAAATGAAAATATAGACTTTTCAAATATTCCTCAGGAATAGTCTAGTCTTCCCAGTTTAGTTTGAGAAATGTAGTTATGTACTTAGTTTTTTGAGCTGTCAGTGTTTGATTTTAGAAATCCGGGCTAAAATCCAGATGTTATAGTTAACCAGCTAGTGCTGGTGGTAAGATTTAGGTACAAAAGTATAGCTCTTATTGCTCAGATATTTTTGTCTAATCTGACAAATTATTCACCTGTAATATGACGATAGGTCACCACTTCATAATGTTATATGCAAGGATGAAAACATTTGTTCACCCAGGTTGTCCTTCACCTATAATTAAGAAAGTAACAGTGTTTCAGCACTGATAATATTCCATGAGAAACTTTTTATTAGAGTGCATGAGTGGGGGAGAGGGACAGAAAGAGAGAGAGAGAGAGAGGGAGAATCCGAAGCAGGCTCCATGCTTAGCACTGAGCTTGACACAGGGCTCAGTTCCAAAACCCTGGGATGATGACCTGAGCTGAAATCAAGAGTCAGATGCTCAACCAACTGAGCCACCCACCCAGGTTCCCTTCCGTGAGAAACTCTTATAAGATGTAAAAGCATAGAGCATTTGCCATTTCTGTCTTACGTTATTTTTTATTTTATATTTATTTATTGTAATCATTCACTATCCTAAGTCAAACCCTCCATAAATCTCTGTCTCGAACTAATTACTGTAATAGCCTTCTAACTGGTCTCTCTGCCTCCAGTCCACTAAAATACTGAGATGAAGTTAATCCTCCTAGAGTACAACTGTGATCATGCCATTCTACACTTGATCTTAGCCAAAAGGCCGAGAAGCGATGTGATCATGCCATACTATTGATTTCTAAGCTTTGTCAGGGCAAGATCTTTGGTTAATTATCCATAATGCCCTTACAAAGTTGGGAAGCAATAAGTATTTGTTAATTAAATGACTGATAAAAATTTTAAAATGGTTAAAAATTAAGAGAACCTTATCAATTTTAAGATGAATATAATTGCAGAGGGTATTAGTTAAAAGTTAATTCTGAGTATTTAAAAACTTATTTGAAAAGGAATTTCTCAGTTTGTGCCTTGTGAACTTGTTATTTTATTTGAAGTGTTGTGAAGTCTTAGAGCATTATATAAACCTGTCTTACTCAAATAGACAAACCAAAGTTATCTTTCAGACCCCAATGTAAATAATGCTAGAATTTTAGATGATACCTCTTCTCCATGATTAAATGATTCATTCTTCAAGTTTGTATTGAGAAGTTATTATGTGGCAGCTCTGTTCTAGGCATTGGAGATATGGGATCCAGTGATGAAGACAGACAAGTCCCAGTCCTCATGGAGCTTGCATTCTAAAGAAGTAGGGGAGGAAGAATCAGACTATAAACAGATACTTTCTAGTGGTAAATGCTATGATCGAAATACCAGGGTAACGTGACAGAGTGCCTAGGACAGTGGAGATGAGAGTGAGGGTGCTTTTTAGGTAGAACTTAAAATGTAATATAATTGGACATATTAGAAATCATTAGGTTTTCTGAAATCAGGAATTTTTAACTCTCATTAGACTTAAACCATTCAACCATGTTCAACTGTGAGAAGGAAAAACTCAATGTATGGCTTCCAGAATTGTACCTTGCTTTTAGAACTTTGTTTTATGAGCAAAAAAAAATATTGGAGGCATGAGGAATACATTGTATGTTCTGTCTTCTTTCCTACTCTACCTTGACGTGTAACCCTTTGTACAGATGAGGTGAAGTAAAGCTCCTCAGTCCTCTTGGCTTGTGAAAACCCTCTCTTTTCTTGGAGTGGTCCTCAACACAGTGGTGATGAGGTTGCATGTGCTAGTACATATCTTCCATTCCTAAGGGATAAAATTAGAGTGATGATTCATGTAGCTACATGGCCAAACCCTTTCCTGCCATGCCCGCAGCTCCTTTTCAGAGTTTCTTTTAGCACAGGCCACCATGCCTTGCATGTGACCCTGATTGAAACAGATATAGATGTCTAACTATAAAGCATTTATCATAGTCTGCTCAGTGGCTTTGAGGTGTGCTGGCTCCAGAATTCTGCAAGGCCCTGTACTGCATAGAGACTGGCCAAGTCAAGCAGACCTTTTCTTGTTAGAAGTTTGAACTTTACTCCTAGTTCAAGGGAGACTCTAATCCTGTAATTCCTAGTCTTTTTTAACAGGACAAATAAAAAGACATTCTGAATAGCAAGCTTCAAAATATATGAAGCAAAGATGCACAGACAAGGAGAAAAAGAAAAATCCACAATCATATCTAGGGATTTTAACAGTCTTTCTCACTAATTGATAGCAGAAGAAAAAGTGACAAAATAGAAGATATGAACAACACTATCAACCAACTTGATATAATTGACATTTGTAGAACACTGCATGTGCACCTGAAAAGAACATGTATTCTACAGTTGCTGAGGGCAGTGTTCACTAAGATAGACCATATACTGAGCCATAAAATAAGTCTCTAATTTGAAATAATGGAAAGAGTATCACATTCTTTGGCAATAAATAGTAAATTAGAAATCAGTAATAAGATAGAAAATCCTCAAATATTTGGGAGTTAAATAGCATGTCTTTATTTTTCCGTGGTTCAAAGATAAAATCTCAAGGAATATTAGAAAATATTTGAAGTTAATAATAATAAAAACATACTGAATGCAGCTAGAGGTTTGGGGCAAATTTTTAATATTAAGTGTTAATTTAGGAAAGAAGAAAGGTTTAATCTGTGAAACTAAGAATTTTAGACATACTTTTTTCTGGGAAGAGCCAGATAGGAAATATTTTAGGCTTTGGAGGCCATGTAAATCTGTTTTATATAATTTATATATACTTTTCCCCCCAGCTATTTAAAAATATAAAAACCATTCTTAGCTGGAGAGCAGTAAACAGACAATGGGCCTGCTTTGGTCTGTGGACTATAGTTTACTGAACCCTGATCTTTGCTTCCATCTTAAGCTTCTAAAAGAACAAATTAAACATAAAGCAAGTAGAAGGAAGGAGATAAAGGTAACAGTCAATTAAATAATAAATGGACAAAGAATTGAGAAAGTCAGTGAAGCCAAAATGGTTCTTTGAAAAGATCAATAAAATTGATACATCTTCAGCCAGACTAATGAAGGAAAAAAAGAAAGAAAGAAAAAAACACAGAAATTACCAAAATGAGGAATGAAGAGTTGACATTTCTACAGACATTAAGATGAAAGAATATTATGTATAATTTAATGCTAACAAATTTGACAACCTAGAGGAAATAAATTCCTTGAAGGACACAAACTACCAAATAGCAAAGGTCACTGAGTAACCTGAATAACCCTATATCTACCAAAGAAATTGAATTTATACTTAAAAAACAAGAAAGATTTATGTCTAGATGGACTCACTGTTGAGTTCTAACAAACACTTCAGGAAGAAATGGTAACAATTCTATGCTGACTTTTCCTGAAAATTGAAGAGGAAAGAATATGCCCCAACACATTTTATTAGGCTAGCATTATCCCTGACAGCCACTCTAAGAAAAAGAACTACATACCAGTGTCCCTCATGAATGCAGACAAAATATTAGGAAATAGAATTCAGGGATATATACAAAGTATAATACACCATGACTAGGGATAGGGCTTATTTCGGGAATGCAAAATTGGCTTAATAATAAAAAAGTCAATATAATTCAAGGCTAAAAGAGAAAAGCTGTGTGATTATCTCAATATTTGCAGAAAAAGCATATGACAGAAATATCCATTTATGATTGGGGAAAAAAAAGAAACCAACCAAACTCCACAAACTGGAATATAAATATGCTTCCTGAACCTGATAAAGGGAATTTGTGAAAAACCCACATCTAACAAATGAGATTGGTAATAAGGCAAAGATGTCTGCTCTTACCACTTTTATTAAACATTTTACTGGCGGTCCTACTCAGTGTAGTAAGGCAAGGAAACGAAATAAAAGACACACTGACTGGAAAGGAAGAAATACAGACATTATTCTCAAACAGCATGGATTGTGTTTGTAGAAAATCCTAAAGAATCTACATCAAAAAACTAAAGTTAATAAGTGAGTTTACCTGGGTTGTAGGCTACATGAACAATATGAAAAAAAAATCGTTGTATATACTAGCACAATTGGAAAATGGAAAAACCAATTGCAATCCATCAAATAACATGAAATGCTTAGGGATGAATTTATGTGCAAGACATGTACATTTGAAATATAAAACATTACTAAGATAAGTAAGTAGAGAGATATACTGTTGGGAGACAGTTTTCCATTGCTCTTTGCATTCCTGCACCTCTGCAACTGAGGCAGCAACTGCCCTTTTAAATGATCATTTCTAGGATGTTTGTATAGCAAACAGCCTTGAATGATAGAAATAGTGACTCGTGCTGTAGCCAAGGGCAGATTTGCTTTTTGTGCAGTATAATAAAAATAATATCTTCTTGTGGACAAAAGGGCAGGTGTGCTTCAGCCCATTACAAATGAATCAGGTTCTCTGAGCTCAGGGTTCTCAGTTGTGATACAAACATGATTCTCTCATGTTCCTACTATACTGTCATAAGTCCTGTGTCTCTACCTAGGACTACTGTGTGGTCTGCCAGTATCTGTGAAATGGTAACAGGAAACTTAGTTAGCTTACAAAGAGGGTCTGAAATCTCAGATTGCTCACAGCTCTTGGCAGTTTGGGCCATGAAAGTGGAGTGCTGGCAGAGACATAGCTTTATGAAAGAGGAAGGATGAGAGCCATGTCGACTAGGTTAGGGGATATGAAAAGATTCTGGCATCTAGTAGTGAATGCTGTCACCCAAGTGGTGGGCAAGGGTGGCAGGGGCAGGGGGAATAAGTATTCCAGTGTTCTGTCTCTTAATGGATAGTTAGGGTCTGAACGGAGAGCCCAAATGGTGCTTTGATTGTTGTACACTCAACTCCATAGCCCCAGCTGAAAGGCAGTGTGGCTGTAGTCACTGAGTTAAGGATCCCGAAAGCTGAGATATTGGTGTCAGAGGATATAGAATTTTGGGTGAATTAGAAGTTTGTTTAGTTGAGTTGGAACTGTGGGTACTTGAAACTGAAAGTAAATTCATTGCCAACCCATATCTCCTTCTGTGACTTGACTTCTCCCTCCTCCTACACCTTGACTTCAGGTGCTTCAAGGAGAGGGATGAATAGAGGTTGGGCAAAGATCTCCCTGTCCTTAAGCGGGGACCAAAGGCCATACCCACATGTCTAAATATACTGGTGGAGATTCAGAGCAGGGAGTCAAAACTTCATGGCTCTGGTGGATACTGGCACCCAAGTTGTCATCCTGCCTTATTCTGTGGGGAATAGAATGTGCAGATGCAACTGATGGGCCTTGGGCACCGTTTGCAGTAGGTAAGGGAAGCTAATGTGACATGATGGGTTGGGCCCTTTGTTGTTATGTGACTCCCATTGCTAAAGACATAATTGGTGTCGATGTTTTTACATGTCTACTTTAAGTTCCCATAAATATCTGAGGGGATTCTCCTGATCAGAAAGAGCTGCATGTAGAGAAATGTTAGTACTTTGAAGTCTCAAAATGCTAGTCATTCCTTTGAGCTACAGGTTATTGTGACTGATGATTTTATAGTATATATAAAGAGCTTATCCAACTCAATAAGAAGACAAAAAAAGCCAGTATATTTTTTTAAAGGCAAAAGATTTTAACAGACACTTTTCAAAAGAAGATGTACAATACACTGCATATATAAAAAGATGCTCATTGTTATTAGTCATTTGGGCATTGCAAGCGAAAACCACAATGAGATATCACTTCACACCCATTAGAATGGCTAAAATTAAAAAGACTGATAATACCAGTTGTTAGTGAGGATGTGGAGCCGCTGGAACTCTTGCACATTGCTGGTGGGTGTATACAGTGGTACAGCCAAGTTGGGAAATAGTTTGGCAGTTTCATGGAAAGTTAAAAATAAATTTACCTTATGACCCAGCAAGTCTACTTCTTTGTCTTTATTCAAAAAATATGAAAATATATATCCATAACAAACTAGCAGTGTTATTTATAAGAATCCCAAACTGGAAACACTACAGATGTCCATTCACAGGTGAGTGGATAAACAAATTGTGGTAGATTCATATGATAGAATATTACTCAACAATAAAAAGGAACAGAACTTGTGGTAAGTGAAGGAATGAAGATAAATTTCAGTCGTACTGCATGGTTCCTTTATGTCACAAATACATAATGTATGATTCCATTTATGTGAAATCCTAGAATGGGCAAAAGTCAAAACTAATCTATAGAGATAGAGTAGTGGTTGTGTAGGATGGGATGTTTGGGGTAGGGGACTGACTGTAAAGGAGTAGACTTGTTTTTTTCTTCATTTAAAAAATACCAGTGGTAAAAGTTTAAGGCAATGTAATTTTGTGATTAAAATTATGAACTTTGGTATCATAAAACATATCCTGAGTTTGAGTCTGGGCTCTATCATTTACTAGTTATGTGACCTGGGACGGATTTTATAATCTAAGTTTCTTCATCTGTAATATGGGAGTGGTAATGATACTGTCTCAGAATGGTTGTGAGGATAAATTGTGCTATCATTGGCAAACACTCAATAATGATTAATTTTGGCCCTATTAGTATCTGTCAGTGCTAATAATTATAATTTGTTGCTCATGTCTGTTAATCTCAGAATGGGTATTGCATTTTTGTATTTTAAAAAATGGGAGAAAAAATGCTGATTAGGTTTCTGTGGATCTTTAATGTTGTATGGGCAAGCAACATTACTATTTAGTCAGTCATGATCATGATGTAATGTTTAGATAAGGGTACTGACTTCTTTATTGGAAGTTCTACATAACCTTTGGCTAAAAGCATCACAATTCTGGGGTGCCTGGGTGACTCGGTTGAGTGTCCGACTTTAGTTCAGGTCATTATCTCATGGTTCATGAGTTCAAGCCCCACATCGGGCTGACGGGCTCACTGCTGTCAGCGCAGAGCCCGCTTTGGATCTCTGTCCCCTTTTCTCTCTGCCCTTCTGCGCGCATCTGTCTCTCAAAAATAAACATTAAAAAACATTAAAAGTAATAAATAAAAGCATCATAGTTCTGATTTGTTCGTAATCTGCTTTATTATTATTACCACTTTTTTTGTAATGAGACTGGTTTTTATGCCTTTTAAATGCTTTCTTTTTTGACATTTTAAATGGCCAAGGAGGATTTGAGAATCTTTTTTCCAAATAAAGTTGTTTTTGGTATGAAGTTAACTGATCAGACTTGAGCCAAATAAGTCATTTCATCTGCACTTGCTGAGATGGATTACTCTGGAACTCCTTTAACATTATTTTGAGTATTTAATGGATTTTTATAGATGGCAAACTACCCTCATTTTAGGACCTAGCTCCCTAGAGATTTGAAGATATTTTCCAATATTTGTTTACATTTAAGTCTTTCTTTGTGTGAATCAGCAGTTTTCAAGTTTGTCAGTAGTTTCAAGTTTGTCGCTCAATTATACATCAGTAATAAATAATGATTTTGTCACTTGCATTTTTTTAAATAATTTTTTTTCTTAAATCTGTTTTGAAAATTAGTAATTTATTCATTTTCAACTTTATTGCAGCACCTGATCAACTTTCTAGCTGGAGAACGATCATGGAGGTGGTGCCAGCTGAGGTGAATAGTTTGCTTCCAGAGGAGATAATGGACACTGGTATAACTTTAGTGGATGATGATAGTATTGAGGCTGTTATTGTTTCATCCCCAATTCCCATGGAGACAGAACTGGAAGAAATTGTCAACATAAATTCTACTGGTGACTCTACAGCCACGCCCATTTCCACGGAACCAATCACAGTGTACAGTAACCACACTAACCAAGTTGCAGTGAATACCACAATTACTAAAGCAGATTCTAATACCACAGTGAAACCAGCTTTTCCAAGTGGCCTTCAAAAACTTGGTGCTCAGACTCCTGTGACTATATCAGCCAATCAGATTATTTTAAACAAAGTATCACAGACATCAGATCTTAAACTTGGCAATCAGACCCTTAAACCAGATGGACAGAAGTTAATTTTAACAACTTTGGGCAAGTCTGGTTCACCAATTGTTTTAGCACTACCCCATAGCCAACTACCCCAGGCTCAGAAAGTTACAACTCAGGCCCAGTCAGGAGATGCTAAGTTACCACCGCAGCAAATTAAAGTAGTTACCATTGGAGGGAGGCCAGAGGTGAAACCTGTCATTGGTGTCTCAGCATTGACCCCAGGAAGTCAACTGATTAATACAACAACTCAGGCCTCTGTGTTACAGACCCAACAGTTAAAAACAGTACAGGTAAAAAAAAAAAAAAAAAAAAAAAAAAAAAAAAAAAGAAGGGGGCTTATTAATTCAAATGCATGTTAAAAATTAAATTGATTCTTAGTTGTGTTTGTAGGGTAATTAAATGCATAGTTGTTATTGAATTCTTTTGAATGTTGCTTTTAGTAATTTTGTGGGTTTCTTTTTTTTTTGTAAAATTTGATATGTCTAATGCTTTGAAAATGTTTGCTAGAGGACTTAGAGCAAACTTAATTTTTGTTAAATTTCTAATTTAGTGTATTTATAGCTTTTTCCTCATTTTTAAATGTGACTTAGAACAAACTTAATTTTTGTTAAATTTCTAATTTAGTGTATTTATAGCTTTTTCCTCATTTTTAAATGCATTTTATTCTCAGTAGTAGTTTGATTGCAAGTATGCTCTGCTGGTATAAAGATACCAGAGTTGCTGCTAGGCTGTCAAAAAATCATTCAGACATAATTTTTTTCAGTTAACAGATGGCCAAAGTCTAGGAAAACTTGCTGCTCTGAGAAACCCTTGGAGCCAGCAATAGTACATACTAGCCAGCGTGTGCCGCCTCTTTGCAGTTTACTGTCCATTGCCATCACTCGTGTTTGCAGTGTGGAAGAGGCAGTGTCACATGATGGAAGGTAACATATTGGCTTTAGAATTGGACCAGCTGGATTTGAGTGACCTCTGTGCTACCCTATCACCTGTGGAACTTTGGATCGGTTACTTCTCTGAGTTATTTGCTTTAGCTGGAAGATGGCTATTTGATCATGATGGAATACATAGTAAAAGATAGTACTGATGTAGTTCTCAAAACTTCAAGGATCCTTCAAAATGGTTCCTATTGTTAGTATGAACAGGATCCTAAGATAGAAGGTTAACAGAGCATACATTCAATGGTTCCCAGTTTTTTATGCTCAAATAGGCCTTTTGAGGTCACCACTGCTCTTAAAATAAAATGATCCACTTAATATCAGGAAACACAAATGCATTCCCTGTTTGAAAGGTTCTCTTCCAGAAAAAAGGAGGTGTGAGTTAGAGAACTCATGCAGGTATATAAAGCAGTAGGAAGATTTAAGGAACTATCCACACTCTGCTGATATTAGAAATAATGTTTTGGTTATTATGTTGGCAAAATAACTAGAAGCTTATTTTTCTTGGGTTTTTTATTTAAGCACTTTGTATGATTTCTCAAACCTTGTAATTTGCCCATGTTCCTCCTGCCACTATTAAATATTTAGTGCCCTTTTCTTTCTTGTTCATTATCATCTGTCACTTATCTCTGACTTCCTTTTACTTCTTTTGATGAGAATCTCTTGAATGAGATATACTAATACCATCAAGCATCGTGTTGTCAAGTATCTTGTCTTTTTAAAATCAGTTTTGAAACTTGTTTTTATTAGTTTACCAGAGTTTATCTGGCTTTGGAGATGTGGATCATAACCACATTCACAATAAACTGATAATGAAAATCAGAATGTCATTTTTTTTTCATTTATTAGAGCAATGTATGCATGCTGTTTCATGACCAGTTTACTTGTATCTACAAGGTTTCTACTACAGTCCCCTAAGTACTTACAGTGAAAGCATTTATTGTTAATTTTATAAAACCTGATTCTGTTTATTAAAAAAAGAACTTCTATTTTAAAAAAATAACAAAAACAGAAGAAACCCCAATTAGAATATTGTTCCACTTGTCCAGTTATTTTTAGGCAAATCAGATCTTTCCAATTCAAAAGTAAAAAGCTACAAAGCTCTAAAGCCTAGAAAAAAAATAAATAAATAAGAAGCTACACATCTATGTTTCCTCTTTAGGCACCAGAATATGTGGTTTAGTATTACACGGTGTATATGATTCTCTGGTTTTTTTCCTAGACAATCCTCAGCGTTGTCTTAAGTTTAATCAGAGTATTGAAACTGTTAGGGTATGGACAGCAGGTAAGGGTGGAAGAAGGAGACCCATCTTGAAAAATGAAGGAAAGAGGTGACAGTTGAGGCCAGAGGCAGTAACAAAGAGGTATAGTTCACTTAATTACAGATATATAAACACTTTCCCATGTTTCTTGTGCGTAGTGTGTAAGAGTAATTAATAACTAACAGTTTGGAGCAATATAGCTCCTTATTAGTTGCTGAATCTATATAATACAATGCCAGTTATTACCTGCACGTATTATTTGATTATATATTGGGCTATATTTGTAAATTTCCTTTTTTGATTCATTTTTGTCTTTGTTGATTAGATAAATTTATTAAAAGTGATACTTTATGTTTTGTTTTACTTAATAATTTTGTTCTAGAGTAGTTTAGAATTTATAATACAAATTATTATAGTTCCTTGAAGGAACTATAAACTGTTATTTTCAACAATGAGCCACTAAAGAAATGTAGCCACAGGGGCAAATTGGAATTATTCATTTGAATAATTAATGTGCCTTTGGTTGTATTGTTTACATTTTTTCCTGATTGGTAAGTATTCATATAGTCATATGATTGTGAAAATCAGTTAAAAATGGAGAAATACTCTAAGCTCCTAAAAGAATGTTTATTATAAGACATGGGTTTCTAAGAACATCAATACTTTTATCTTTAGAGATTATTAATAAGTCAATAGATGACATATTCTGACTTATTTTAGAATTTAGGCCTGTAAATACATTTGGGAAATATATCCCCTTTATGTCTCCCAAATTGCATCAATGGTTATACATTTATTTGGATATATCAGTTTTGCAAGCTGGTTATTTTTTCTTTTTAATTTTTAATGTTTATTTATTTTTGAGAGAGAGAGAGACAGAATGTGAGCAGGGGAGGGGCAGAGGGAGACACACACAATCCGAAGCAGGCTCCATGCTCCTAGCTGAGCTGTCAGCACAGAGCCCGATGCAGGGCTTGAACTCATGAACTGTGAGATCATGACCTGAGCCAAAGTCAGATGCTTAACCAATTGAGCCATCCAGGCGCCCCCAAGCCGGGTATTTTTTTATACAGTAATGGATCTCCTTGTTTTGTTTTTTTAAAAAATGATTTATATTTCATTTATATTTTTTTTTGTCAGTAACATGTTGAGTGTAAGAAAGTAATATATTCTAAGTATAAGGTAATGTATTATTTAGTTTATAATTTGAGCACAACGCTGATATTTTTCTAGGTCTGTGATCCATTGCAGCTTCTGGTATGCTTATGTTATTCAAATTGGTCGTGTTTATTCATTTAAAATTTTTTTGTAATGTTTTTATTTATTTTTGAGACAGAGAGAGACACAGCATGAACGGGGGAGGGTCAGAGAGAGAGGGAGACACAGAATCTGAAACAGGCTCCAGGCTCTGAGCTGTCAGCACAGAGCCTGACGCGGGTTTCGAACTCACGGACCGTGAGATCATGCCCTGAGCCAAAGTCGGACGCTTAACCGACTGAGCCACCCAGGTGCCCCTCGTGTTTATTCATTTTAAGTCTTTATTTCCAATAATAGCAATTTCAGGGCCTTAGTTTTCATATCTGACAAAATATTTAATGTCTCCCCTATCATAACTAAATTTCTGCTTTTAACTTTTAGAAGAAGCTATATCTTTGCATACATTGATAATTTCAATATTAAAACAGTGATAACTCTACCCTCTTTGACTTGTGGAGAATTTTAGTTCAGGTGAACAGTATGCCAATATAACTTAAGATCAGGAATGAATAAATATAGACCCTACCTTCAAAGAATTGATAGTCTAATAAACAGTATTTTAGCAAATGGTATTTCTAGAGGCTTTGTCTTCAGAATAGTCTGTTTTGCCAAACTTGTCTCTTTGTATCCTAGGATATTAACTTACTCAGTTGTTTATTTATCTACCCTAATATATAGATCTAAAGCTGAGGATCTAATCATAAGCCTGTCTTTAATGTGTGTTCATATTTTGCTTCCAGGGGCCAATGTAATTGCATTTACAGGTGGCTTCATCATTTGCACTATGCTTTCTTAACTGACTCTATCTTTTTATTACTGAATAATTTGTTATTTTGAGAAAGAATATTGCTGTCATGTTTTATTATTGTTTATTATTAAGTAAGCATTATTAAACATTAAAATTATTTTTAAATACTCTTTTGGTTTTCATCATATGCATATTATCCTACAGACTAAAGTAAGGATTTACAATAAAATACAAAGGTATTGCTATATATTGGCTTAAGAATGGGATCATATTAGTATTTTGATGAATGGCTGCATTTTAGATGTTTTTAACATTAATACTTAGATATATTCTGTTAAATGAGCCGGTTTCATATGTACTTCTGTATATCAATCTTCTGTTTAATTTTGACTGAATAGGTGTTTTACAGAAACAAATGGCCTTCATAGTTATTTATATATTTCAGATTGCTAAGAAGCCTCGAACACCAACCTCTGGTCCAGTAATCACGAAGCTGATCTTTGCAAAACCAATTAATAGTAAAGCAGTTACAGGACAGACAACTCAAGTATCACCACCAGTCATTGCAGGTTATATTTCTTTATAGTTTATTAAGCTATATATTCACCTTCCTTTTAGGTTTAAGAAAGGCTGTTCTGCCATCTTGAAATGTTTTAGTGCAACAAGTAGAGTTATTATTATAAACCAAACTAGTTAATAAGAAATGTTATTTCTTACACTTATTTAAATGTGTGCTCTGAGCAAATGCCTTATCTCAAAATCAGTCCATTACTTTAGTCTCCTTAGTTTTTGGTAGAATTTTACCATGAAAGTAGCAAAGTCTTAAACTTCAGTAATACTAGCTAACATTCATCTAGTGTTTACCACATGCCTCACACTATTCTTAGCCCTTTACATGTAGTCACTTATATAGTCCTTGGGCAATCCTGGAAGGTAGGTACTAATAACAGCCCGGTTTTATCAGTGTAGAAATGGAGGCACTCAGCCAGTAAATGGCCAAACTGGGATTGGAACCCAGGCAGTTTGTCTCTAGAGCACACGTAGCTAAGTTTAATAGATTTAAATTAATACACGTGAGAGTATACTATTTCATGGTTTCTGTTTGTTTTTGGTTTCAAAATGCTTTATATGCAGTTTTCTATGAACAGAAAATGGTCACAATGGTAGTAATTACTTATGTGATAACAAAATTTTAGCTATATTTACCAGCAAATTCTTCAGTGTGGCCGAATGCTCTTTATTATATACTTTAATGATTTGTCATCACCAATTACTGTAACACCTCAAATCTTGACTTTGAGTATTTTGTTTTCTTTATTAGTTTATCTGCCATTGTATTCCCAATCTGGCAGTTCTTTGACTTTGAGATCTCTGATCTGTTAATCATTCTTTCTCAAGAATCACTCACTTCCTGTCCTCAGATTCTTCCTTAGTCAATATGGAGTCCAAGACCCATAATTATCACTTCCTTGCAACACCATTGATATTCCTTTCCCTTTCTCCTTCTATAATGGCTTAAGTCCAGCACTCTTCTTACTCTGCCTGGCAAGCAGTGTGATCTTTCTAGAGACATACAGCCATGGTGACTGGTCTTTAATTCAGAGCTGTACTAACATGACCGTTTTCACCACTTACGAGCTCATTTCTAATTTCCATTGTGTTTTAAGGGCTTATGGAAGTACCTCTGGATGGTAAACTTTGACTAGATACTTTCAAATGCTAATTACCCATTCCTAGAATGTGTATTCTTGAGGAAGGTACTTTAAATGTTAACTAACCGTGAGGGGTAGGTGGGAGAGGATATACATGAAAACCACTGTCTACCATTTTTGATAAATTTATAGACAGTGTAACAACAGGCAACTCTGAAGTCAGTGGCAGTGATCTGTCATTTTCCTGAAACTTTGCATTGTGTTTAGGGAGGCTTCTCGTTTTAGCAAGTGAGAGGAGGCATGGAAAGATTGTAGTTTGAGGGCAGTATTGTTGGGCGAATGTATTTTTCTCTTTTGGCCCTCAGCAGAGATTTGTGATGTTATAGGAGGCTGCTGTCTTGAGGGCTGTCATGGGGACAAGTATGGCCCCAGAGGGAAGATTGGAAAGCATTTGGATTTGGATCTGGTTCCAGAAGTGGGCTTCAGTTGGCTGAAAGTAAGGAAGGCTTTGGATGTATCGATGAAAAAGGGACCCCAACATTCCCCTGGGAAGTTTTTGGGAGTTTTTGGTGGAGGGGGTTAACCAAGAGGAATTTCTCAGTGCAGTGTTTTTTACTATTTCTGAGCTTGAGAGAATCCCTTACATTTTTTAATTGTATGGGAAAATTATACGCTAAACAGTTGTGGTGTTTGTACATGTGCCTGAGTGAACATTTGGTCAATGCCAAGATTTCACCTTTGACATTTGACTATTATGATATCATTGCTGGGTCTTTGGGTCATTTATATAATGTGTTTGCACATTAATCATAGTTTCACCTTTTAATTATGGGCAGACTTCTTGGCCCTACCAAAAGGCATAGATAGACTTCTATTAAATTTCATTAGAATCATTGGCATTAAGTTCAGTTTGGAGAGAGAATTTCCACTGTCAACTAGTTCCATTATATAGCCTTTTAAATTCTTAGGAACTAAATTTTAAAACACTGAAGTACCTCTCCTGTTGAATTCTCTTATCACAAGGAGGTTCTGTAATCTTTATATTGTAGCTATTGACTTTTCAAAGTACATTTAGATTGTTTTTTAACGACTTTTGGGCTTCTCATTGAAGATGGAAATCTTTTTCTGTCTTACAGTCAAGATAAACTTAAGTTTGTGTGTAAGTGATTTTTTTAAAAATGCAGATCTGATCTTGTCACACCCTTGCTTCAGATTTTCTTGGCCATATTCATTTCTTATCAGTTTCTTGGCTTCAGTCTGTCAGATTTGAATTTAGATGCCAGTGCTTTTTTAACATTAAAGGCATTTATGATCGAATACATACCTTTTTCATTTTCACCTAATTTAACTTATTTTAAGAAATTACCAAATAGACCATGTTCTCTCGGGATTTAGGATCTTGGCATTCCTTTTTACTTACGATGCCTTTGTTTGCCATACTCTTCCCCTGATCATCTCCTATGTATTCCCTTAGAACTTAATTATACCTACCAAATTCTTAACTTTAATTAGACTTCTATTACATTTCATACTGGTTTTTAATATTTCCATTAGTCACACTGTGTTATAATACTTGGTTTTCTTGTCTGTTTCCCCTACTACATTTATAATTTTTCTTAGTGGTAATTTTTTGGCTTTGTTTTGTTTGTCATGTAATTTTTACAAATTAATTTATATTGGAGCACTGGGGAGGCTCAGTTGGTTGAGCCTCTCTCTGTCTCTTTCCCTCTCAACAAAACAAAACTCTCTTAAAAATTAATTTATATTTAAAAAATTATGATAAAAATACATACATAAATTGTGGCATAACATACATAACATTTTAATCATTTTTAAGTGGACTATTCAGTGGCATTAAGTATATTTACACTGCTGTACCACCGTCACCACCATCCATCTTCAGAACTTCTTTCATTTTGCAAAACAGAATCTCTACATTATTAAACAATAACTCCCCATTCTTCCCTCCCTCCCAACTCCTAACAGAAACTTTTGTCTCTTATCAATTTGACTACTCTACATATCTCATATAAGTGGAATCACACAGTATGTGTCCTTTCGTAATTGGCTTATTTCACTCAGCACAATGTCCTCCTAGTTCATCTGTGTTGTAGCATGTAAGAATTTTTTTTTAGGCTGAATAATATTCCATTGTGCGTATGTGCCACATTAACGATAGTTCTTTTACCTTGTTTATCTCTCTTTCCAGACTTGGCACAGTTTCTGGTACATAGATGTGGTTCAGTGAATATGTATTTTGAATGAAATGTATATCATGGAAGCAATGTGGTGGTGTGGAAGGAGCTATTGGGAAACTTGGGTTTTAGTCATAGCTCTTGTATAGATTTTGTCTGTGATCTTGGGTAAATAATTATCGATTCGTCTTCTATAAAATGTTGATTCCACACACTTCAGAAGGCTTTGGAGACAGTTTAATGAGATACAGAGGTCCTTGTTATCAGAGCTCCCGAGGTACAAGGTTTCTACAGTGGAGCAAGCGTTATCAATGTGAAAATATTCACTAATAAATTAATCTCTTAAGAATTAGCCCTTGCTTAGATAAGCCAGCTCCCTGCCTGTCCCCCATCCCCTATCTTTTGGAGTATGTTTCTTGATTCTTGGAGAACACCTGACAGTGGAGTGTAAATACCTTGCAAATTGATTTCAAGGGGAGGTTGTAGAATTTGCATACTTGTTGAATCTGTCTGTGGAGCTAAGGATAAATAGGGATTTGGAGATTAGATAATCAGGAGGGATGCTATCTGGATGAAAAACAAGCAAGCCCCTCAAAAAGAATAACTTGAGGGGCGCCTGGGTGGCTCAGTTAAGCATCCGACTTTGGCTCAGGTCATGATCTCATGGTTCGTGAGCTCAACACCGCCCCCCCCCCCCCCCCGCCCCGGGCTCCACACTGTGTCTCCCTCCCTCTCTCTCTGCACCTCGTGGGATTCTCTCTCTCCCTCTCAGTCTGCCCTCACTCACTCATGCTCTCTCTCAAAAAAAATTTTTTTTAAGAGTAACTTGAATTTTAACAAGTATAGAGGGTTCTTGGGAAAATTGATGAAATCCTGAAATATTTTGGCTTGGCAGAGATGACCTTCAGTATGATCAAGTTGTGCCCATTCAAACTGCATCTGTCATTGTGCTGTCACACTAATTTTCAGAAGAATCCTCTTTCCCCTAGACTTAACAGTTCATCCTAAGAGTTACTGTAGTTTTAATTATAAACTCGAGTTTTGTTAAATATAAGCAAAAAAAAAAAAAAAGGAAAAAGAAAAGAAAACTGAAAGATTTACTCTTAGTTTTCTTATTTGTAGTGAAATTTTTGTCCCTGTCTTAAATGAATTCACTTTAAGTGGCCTTTTCTGGATCAGCTATTTTCAGGAATTGAGGATTTTCTGCATTAACTTTCTCTGACACTTTTTTCTGAATTTATGTAATGCCAAACAAATAAGAAGTTATAGTAATAACCATAAGTGATGAGCATTTTATAAAACTGTGTCTTTATTGGTCATTTCTTTTCTTTTTTTTTTTTAATGTTTGTTTATTTTGAGGGGGGTTGGGGGAAGAGCAGAGAGAGAGAATCTCAAGCAGGCTCTTCACTGTTAGTGCAGAGCCGGATGTGGGAATTCATCCCATGAACCACGAGATCGTGACCTGAGCCGAAACCGAGTCAGATGCTTGACCGACTGAGCCACCCAGGTGCTCCAATAATTTATTTTCTTAATATAATCACTTTTTGGGCTTTAGGTTTATCCCACAGATAACTAGTTTTAGAAACTAGAACAGGCAATCATTTTACTTCAGGCAGGTTTAGCACTTTAGGGTGGTCTAAAAATATTTGATGCAGATTCATTTAGTTTATATAGAATTGACTTAGTTATGTTATTCAGGTTAAAAAAAATCAATTCTCAACTGTAATTTGTTAATGACTATTTCAATGAAATTAAATGTAAGTGTGTACTACAAATAAATTGAAAATATTTTAAACATTCATAAATGTCAGATCAACTTGATTTTAAAAAAGAAACTGTATACTGTGTCAGAAAAAAATAATCCGGAAGCTCTTAAGTGCTAGTTTTTTATTTTTGTCTAAAGAGAAAGTCCTTTCTTTTTTCTTTCTTTCCCCTCTCTCCCTCTCTCTTTCATCTCCAGATATATTTGTAAATTAAATCATAGCATCTAAGAAGGAATTTTAGAGATAATGTAGGTTATCTACCTTTTCTCTTCTTTGGGTGCTTGAATTCCCTTTTCAGCCAGTGAATTTGATTATACAGCGTCTGCTTGGAATGCCTTCAGTGACTAAAAACTCACTTGTGGTGAAACAGTCTTTTCAAGTGGAAATTTTTGTTAGAAGTTCTTTCCTAGTGCTGAACTGAAACTTCTGTTTCTGTGCATTTGTGCTATGCATCTGATGTGATAGAGAGTGGCTCTAATCCTTCAACTTGACAGCCTAGAGATGAGTCGGGATAATCTTGGCTTTCCTGCCATAATAAAAATCTCTAAATCTCAGAAGTTTAAAAAAATTTTTTTCACTTTTTATTCATACTTGATAAGATCACATATCCATTGTGGATTAGAAAGGGGGCTCTTCTTACAGTCTCACAAGGACTCAAGCTGACAGAGGAACCGACATCTCAGATGTGGCAGAGGAAAAGTAGAGCTTTGGAAGGTCTTGCATTGGCAGAAATGTTCTGGCCCAGAAATGCAACACCTCTACTCATAGTTCATCAGTTAGAACTTGTCATGTGACCCTAACCTAATCACCAGGAATGGGGTGGGGGCGGGGGGTGCAGGGAGTATACAGTTCTACCATGTGCCCAGAATGGGAGAGAACCAGAATACTTGGTGACTAGCACTAATGACTGCCACACAGTCTTTCAAGAATTTGGAGATGTGTCATGTCTTTGTATTCCTTTCTTGACTAGGATAAAAATTCCTAGTATTTCAGTTCATTGTGAGATGATTCCCAATTTCCTAACCCATCCAGACACCCTACAGTTTTCTGTGTTTTTCCTGAAGGGTAGTGTCCAGAAGGGTTCCCTGTATTCCTGTTGGAATCTGTCTGAGAAGAACTTTTTGTTTTCCTTTTGGCAGTCTAAAATCAGATAGTATTAAATCAGATAGTCTTCAGGTTAGTCCAATGTCTGTTTTATAGATGTGGGTTGAAATTGTATCCTGAACGATTTAAGTTCAGAGTAAAACAGCTGTAGTATAGTACAGAGATTAAGTTTTGAGACTTGGATTCAAGGCCTGACTTTCAGGAACTGTGTTACACAGGGCATGTTGCACAGTTGTCCTGAGCCTATTTTCTGATAAATATAACATAACAGGATTGATGAGAACAGTGAGAAGTGTTTTCATGGACTTTACATAAAGTGGTATTAAGATACTAAGTGTTACTAAGAAGCATTGTTTTGTTTCCTTCTGACTAGTTTCACCTTAGTTCATTAGGGCCTCACTTGAGTGTTTAAGTTCCTACCTGGATACATATGAAATAGTGAACATACAGACTACAGTCTTTGTGGGTGTAGATCATCATCACATACATTTTATATCATTATTGAAAAAAGTCAAACTGATGTGCTGCCTCTCATTTGCAGGTAGGGTTCTTTCACAGTCTACTCCCGGGACTCCATCAAAGACCATAACAATATCTGAAAGTGGTGTTATTGGATCAACTTTAAATTCTACAACACAGACACCAAATAAAATAGCCATCTCACCTTTGAAATCGCCAAATAAGGTAAAAAAAAAAAAAATTAGCCACAAATGCTCAAGTGTTGTGGTTAATGCCTTTATGTTCTTACTAGTCACTTTAGATACTTCAATTTTAACATATTCCCAAACAAGTAATAGGCTTTCATCGAATACTAGATTAATTTAGTAATCAAGAAAAAAGAACTTATTCTAAACACATAGTAACTTAGTAATCTTTTTGCATGCTAAGATAATTTCCATGGCCCATATCAATGCGGGTACAACAAAAATCTTTTGAATGAGGTACATAATGTGTATAGTTCTCAAGTTAATATTTGTGCAAAATTATTATCTTTGGGAAGTCACATATGTAGTGACTATATGAATATAAAATGTTGAATGTAACTTTATTGTTATTTTGATAAAATACTCTGTTTTCTGCTTAAACTGTCCTGGGTTTTGTGGAGACCTGAGTTTTTGCTGGGTAACAGATTACCCAGAGTACTAGAAATTGCCATCAAATGCTGGTCACCAGATTCTCAGAGTTTTTAGATTTAAGTATAGTTCATTCAAAGCATTTGAAAGCTTTTCATGATCTGTTTTTATTTTAAGGTAGCTAAGTACTTGTCATTTTACTCTTAGTTCACTTCCTAAAACACGCAGATGTCATTATACCAGCATAACATTTTGAAAAGGTATATTTTAAGGACATTTCAGGTGTAAAGCTAACCATCATTATTCTGTGAGATGTCACCTTTGTGATTCTGGAAACTTACTGCCCTTTTTATGGCCTTTTTCATTATTTACTACTATTCATAAATAGAACAAACATTAAATATTTGTTTCACATTTTTTAAAAGTATAGCTGTTGGTTTCTGTTATAATGAGACTTGAATATAATATATAAATATGATGTCTCTTTCACTTTATTAATAATGGGATTCTACCTGCGTGATAATAGAAAATAATTATTTACTTAAATGGAATGAATTCAGTAGATATTTGAGTGCTTACTATGTGCTATGCCTAGTGATAGGCACTCGGGATAAAAGCATGAATAAGACACGTTTTTCACTTCAAGCAGTTCCACAGGGAAGTTAGACGTAAACATTAAGAATTGCCCTACAGAATCATGACAGTTACAGGTGGGTTGATGAGCTCAGCTGTGTGTTGCGGACACTGTATACAAAGGCTGTTCTTGAAAGATCTTAACCTTAAAGGTGGTTTGGGTCTTAGCTGTGGGTGAGCAGTGGAGGTAATACTGGCTTTGAGGTAATTTCTCGATTGAGGTAATACTTTACACAGAAGGAAAAGTGTGGCCCTTTGAGGGAACTATATTGCTCTGGTAGTGTGAGTGGTGAGGGTACTAAGGTTAGAGAGAAGGTTTTATTATCTGCAGGGGAGTTTGCATTTTATTGTTCTAAAAGACTTTCTGTGGCTTCCCATTGCTTCTAGAGCAGTGGTTTCCTTGTCTGTATATTGGGATCACCTGGGAATACCTGGTTTGTATTCCTAGAGACTGTTTTAATTGGTCTAGAGTTTGGCCTGGTATCAGGATTTTTAAAAGCTCTCTAAGTGATTCTAGTGGGTACCCTAGATTGAAAACCACTACTCAAGGTTAATATGAGATTTGCATGGTTTTTTTAAAAATTTTTTTTAGAGAGGGAGAGAGAGAGCAGCACACAAGTGAGGGAGAGGGGCAGAGGGAGAGAAAGAGAAAGAATCTCAAGCAGGCTCCATGCTTAGCACAGAGCCTGACTCAGGGCTCAATCCCGTGATTGAGATGATCAAGAGTCAGACACTGAACCAACTGAACCAGCCAGATGCTCTAAGATTTGCATTTTTAAAAAGATGATTCTTGTGGCACTATGAAAGACAGTCTGGAAGAGAGACCAGTTAGGTTAGTGATTCTCAACCATGTATGAACATTTGAAACACCCTGGAGACCCCTTGAAAAAACTTACGGCTGGGTCCTACCTGACTCCATAAATGAGGATCCCCATAAATGGAGCCGAAGTATTAGTTTGAATTTAGTTTTAATATTTTAAGATTCATAAGTATGGGCCAGGGTAGAAAATCACTAAGTTAGATTATTCCAGTACTTTAGGTTTGAGCTAGACTAGTAGCTAAGGGGCTTGGGAAGAAGAGATGTGTTAGAAGAGGTTTAAGACATAATACTGGATGTCAGGGTCTTAGGGAGGGGGAGAATCTAGGATGACTCCTAGGTTCCTGACTTTATTAACAGAGTAGATGGTGGCACTGTGGACTGGTAAGTCTGGTATATGGGCTATATCTGATTTGCATACAGATAGGAACTAGCTTTATTTTTCTCTCATCCTTGACTTTAGCTATGCCATCTTGGATCTTCCTTCCCTACATCTTGACAAGAGGTTATTTTTAACTATAAGAACAAGCCTTATTTTGGTGATTAAATTCACAAGTATGAAAAGTCTAGTCAAAAACTTAAATCTAGTTTGAAAGCTTCTCCCCTGAACTCAGACCCAATCATGACTCAGGGACC
This sequence comes from Panthera uncia, assembly GCF_023721935.1. Lineage (NCBI taxonomy): Eukaryota > Metazoa > Chordata > Mammalia > Carnivora > Felidae > Panthera > Panthera uncia. The sequence continues at coordinate 66,566,805 of NC_064811.1, read as the reverse complement.
ATATAGTCAAGAAGGGGAGTGTGCTCTGTTTCCTTCACTTTTCTACCTCCTCCTCGTTTTTGCTTTTGGCTTCTGATTGGAAGGAAGATTAGAAGAGAAAAGACAAAGACTTCTGTGACCGGGACTGTTGTAATGTAGCTGCCAGTGTAGCAGGTGTCCAAGTGTGGACATTTACAGTTGTGCATTTAGGAAAGTTTTTGAAGATCCCCATGGATATGTCCCCATTGCCCACTTCTTTGTTGAGAGTGTGGTACACACTCAGGCTATCTTTGGCAGCTTTCTCCTGGCTGTCTCTTACCTCCTGTAGTCTGCCCTACGACCTGGTACTGCAGTGTACCAGGCACGTGTAGCACAGTGTAGCAGAGGCACGTGTCTTTGGCCCATTAAGACGCTTTAGCCCTTCTGCAGCATGTGTTTGGCTAATGGGAAACCTATTGAAGAACCCACTGGTAGAAGTACAGCTTGACTAACTACTGTCCTCCTTTTCCTTGCTCTACAATTTTGACAGTTCCATCTAGCCTCTTGCATTCAGAATTCTCTAGGCTGGGACCAGTTTCTGTGCTCACATATGTCCTAAACTCCTGCAGGTTTGTGTCAGGTTCTCCCAAGAAATCTCTTCCTGCATCCATTTCTGGTGGCTAGACCAAGATAAGCATTCTTATCACTACCAAAAAGTTTATTATAGTGTGTTGCTAGCCAAAATTGAGATGTCAGGTTTTTCCTTCTTCTAGTTATTACTTAGTCCATCCCAGAGGTTTTCTTGGAGAACCCCTGCCTTTGTTCTTATGGAGGTATAGTCTTCTCTACGTTTATAAATTCACTTCTTTTTTTTTTTTTTTTTTTAAATTTTTGAGAGAGAGAGAGAGAGAGAGACTGAGTGCAGACGGTGGAGGGGCAGAGAGAGAGAGGGAGACACAGAATTTGAAGCAGGCTCTAGGCTCCAAGTGCCAGCACAGAGCTTGACACAGGGCTCGAACTCATGAGCTGTGAGATAATGACCTGAGCTGAAGTTGGATGCTTAACCAACTGAGCCACCCAGGTGCCCCTACTTCTATTTCTAATCTGTTTGGTTTCATTTCCTCTTCTTTTCTTTTTGTTTTTTCAATTTCATTTATTTATTTATTTTTTTAAATTTACATCCAAGTTAGTTAGCATATAGGTGCAACAGTGATTTCAAGAGTAGATTCCTTAATGCCCCTTACCCATTTAGCCCACCCCCCTCCCACAGTAACCCTCTCTTTGTTCTCCATATTTAAGAGTCTCTTCTGTTTTGTCCCCTTCGCTGTTTTTATATTATTTTTGCTTCCCTTCCCTTCTGTTCATCTGTTTTGTATCTTAAAGTTCTGATATAAGCGAAGTCATATGATATTTGTCTTTTGCTGACTAATTTCACTTAGCATAATACCCTCCAGTTCCATCCATGTAGTTGCAAATGGCAAGATTTTATTCTTTTTGATTGCCGAGTAGTACTCCATTGTATATATATATACCGCATCTTTTTTATCCATTCATCCATCGATGGACATTTGGGTTCTTTCCATACTTCAGCTATTGTTGATAGTGCTGCTATAAACATTGGGGTGCATGTGCCCCTTCGAAACAGCATACCTGTATTCCTTGGATACCTACTAGTGCAATTGCTAGCTTGTAGGGTAGTTCTATTTTTTAGTTTTGTGAGGAACCTCCATACTGTTTTCCAGAGTGGCTGCACCAGTTTGCATTCCCACCAGCAATGCAAAAGAGATCCTCTTTGTCTGCATCCTCGCCAACATCTGTTGTTGCCTGAGTTGTTAATGTTAGCCATTCTGACAGGTGTAAGGTGGTATCTCATTGTGGTTTTGATTTGTATTTCTTTTTTTTTTTTTTAACGTTTATTTATTTTTGAGACAGAGAGAGACAGATCATGAATGGGGAAGGGTCAGAGAGAGAGAGGGAGACACAGAATCCGAAACAGGCTTCAGGCTTCGAGCTGTCAGCACAGAGCCTGATGCGGCGCTCGAACTCACAGACCCTGAGATCATGACCTAAGCCGAAGTCGGACGCTTAACCGACTGAGCCACCCAGGTGCCCCTGATTTGTATTTCTCTGATGATGAGTGATGTTGAGCATTTTTTCATGTGTCGGTTGCCATCTGGATGTCTGCTTTGGAGAAGTGTCTATTCATGTCTTTGGCCCATTTCTTCACTGGATTATTTGTTTTTTGGGTGTTGAGTGTGGTAAGTTCTTTGCAGATTTTGGATACTAACCCTTTATCTGATATGTCATTTGCAAATACCTTCTCCCATTCTGTCGGTTGCCTTTTAGTTTTGCTGATTATTTCCTTCACTGTGCAGAAGCTTTTTGTTTTGATGAGGTCCCAGGGGTTCATTTTTGCTTTTGTTTCCCTTGCCTCTGGAGATGTGTTGAATAAGAAGTAGCTGAGGCCAAGGTCAAAGAGGTATTTGCTTGCTTTCTCCTAGAGGATTTTGATGGCTTCCTGCCTTACATTTAGGTCTTTCATCCATTTTGAGTTTATTTTTGTGTATGGTATAAGAAAGAGGTCCAGGTTCATTTTTCTGCATGTCACTATGCAGCTTTCCCATAGTTGGTCCAGCTGAAAGGTCCAGCTTTCCCAGCACCGTTTGAAGAGACAGTCTTTATTCCATTGGATATTCTTTCCTGCTCTGTCAAGGATTAGTTGGCCATACGTTTGTGGGTCCATTTCTGGGTTCTCTGTTCTGTTCCATTCATCTGAGTGTCTCTTCTTGTGCTGGTACCATACTGTCTTGATTACAGCTTTATAATACAGCTTGAAGTCTGTTTGGTTTCATTTTCAACAGGCAGGAGATGGATGATAGTGATGCTATCTCTCAGTAAGTCTGCCATGGATGCCTTTGTCTTCCTTTTTAGAGTGTGAGGATTTATCATTTGTAGTTCTTAGCCTTGACCTCACTTCACCCAAATTTTGAGATAATAGAAAAAATTCCATTATCCTCTTAAACTAGAAAGGAAATATAGAGAGAATAATTGGTTTGGGCAAAGAGATGTTGTTTAGTTCTTGCAGATGTTTGTCATTGAAGTACTCATTGATATCTAAAGTAAAATGTCCTTTAGGAAGCTGAGTATAGCCAGTGACTAAAACTATGCATATAGATGAAATCAACCAGGGAGCATGAGGTTGTGTGTACAGATAGAAGAAAGCAGGACTGAACCACAGAAATATTAAGAGTTATTAAAAGAAAAGGAGTCAATGAAAGAGAAGGAATGATAAGAGGTAGTAGGAGAAACCAAAAAAAAAACCACCAAAAACCAAAAATAAAAATACTGGAAAGAGAGATGACTTCAAGAATGCTCTTGGGCTATAATTTTAAATACCAAAAAAGTCAATTAAGAAAAAGACTGAAAAGTAAAGCTTTGCCCCCATTGGTCAAAAGTGGTCAAAAGGAAACTCCCAAGTATCCACCTTTCCCTACCTGCCAACACTCAACAATCTTACCACCATCTGCCTTGAATAGCCAGGACTTCTCTCATTATTTATCCCTATTTACATTGGGTACCATCCAAAGGCCCAGACTCCTACATCACCTTTTATCTCCCACATCTAATCTTCTTAAGGTTGTCAGTATCTTCTGTCCTTGTTCTCACTTATCCCCAACTCTTGAACTACTTCCATTGTGCCCTCTCTGGAGTTCATATCAAAATAATCCCCTAAATCTTCAGTCTCTTCGCTGAATGTTCTTTTTATCTTGTTCTAACAGATACCCAGCTCTCCCCTACAAGACTGCTTTCCTAGCAGATCTCTTAAACGATGGCCATTTTTTCCTCCTTCAGCCATTAGGCCACTGATCCTGCAGTGGAGGGATCGGACTACATGTTTTCCTTCCTTCCTCTCATTACTATCTGAAAACTGTTCTCACTTTCTTCTCCATCTTTGACACTAATGTAACCAGGTTTGTTATGGGAAGTCAGGCAAGTCTTAATATTTTCTCAATTTACTTGATACTATAGTTGTCTATTATTATAGGACGTATTTCTTCCATTATATTTATTTTGTAAAGTAATCCTCAGTTCTCTACAAAGTATTTATTAGACATGTAAATAAGCACTATACCAATGCAAACGTGATTCTGCATGGTTTACTTTCTTCTTGCTTTAGATTTTAGCAAAACTGTTCTCTACTTTCTGACATTAAAGTGTATTTTGTCCTGTAATCTTATTCTTACCTTAAGTACTATTTTTTTTCATGGAATATTTGGATTTATTTTAGAAATGCAGTATGATTTATGGGGCGCCTAGGTGGCTCAGTCAGTTGAGTGTCCATCTCTTGATTTCGGCTCAGGTTATGATCTTGTGGTTTGTGAGTTTGAGCCCCACATCAGGCTTTGCACTGACAGTGTGGAGCCTGCTTGGGATATTCTCTCTCCCTCTCCCTCTCCCTCTCCCTCTCCCTCTCCCTCTCCCTCTCTCTGTCTCTCTGTCTCTGTCTCTCCCTCTCCCTCTCCCTCTCCCTCTCCCCCTCCCTCTCCCTCTCCCTCTCTTTCCCTCTCTCCCTTTGCCTCTCCCTCTCCTTCTCCCCCCATCCCCTGCTAGCATGCATGTGTGCTCTCTCTCTCAAAAAGAAGTAAAAACATTTTTAAAAATGCAGTGTGGTTTAACATTCAAAAATCTATCCATTGAATTCACAACAATGAATAAGAAAAAAGAATAATTTTATGAATATATTCAATACATCTCAATACATGCGGAAAAATGCTGATGGTAGCCAGCCTCCATTTTGGTTAAAAATACTTGAAACAATAAAAATAGAAGGATACTTTCATAATTTGAAAAGGCGGAAATACATCAGACTTCATGTTATGGTGCAGTGTTGAACAAGGATATCCACTTCCAACACATGTTCAATTCTGCTGCAGGTCTGAGTTAATGCAGTATTGCAAGAAAAAGAAATAAATGACATAGGGTTTCAAAAGAAAGTAAAAAATTGTTACAAATTACATACCATTATATGCATGTAAAATTTAAGAATCTGCTATGAACTGTTAGAACTAATGTATAAATTTAGCAAGGTGATTAGATACATAGTCAATATTTAAAAATCAGTATTTATAGACCATTTATATTAAATTTTTTTTAATGTTTATTTTTTGAGAGAGAGAGAAAATAAGCACAAGCAAGTGGGGGAGGGGCAGAGAGAGAGGGAGACAGAAGATCCAAAGCTAAGAGCACAGAGCTTGATGCAGGGCTTGAACCCATGAACAGAGAGATCATGAGCCGAAATCAAAATTCGGACACTCAACCGAATGAGCCACACAGGTGCCCTGGGACCATTATATTTAATATAATTGTTGATATGGTTGGATTTAAATCTAGTATCTTACTAGTTATTTTCTTTTTGTCTCATTTGTTCCTTTTGTTTTTTAACTCTTTTTTTTTTTTTTTTTTGCATTATCTCCACTATTGGCTTATTATAGTTTAAACTTTTAAAAACTTATTGGTTGCTCTAGTGACAAATACTACATTTTTGACTTATAACAGTCTACTTTTATATTTATGTCACTTCATGTAGGATAAGAACCTTACAATAGAGTACTTCCATTTCTTTTTTCCTATCCTTTATAAGCTGTCATTGTTAAACATTTTACTTTTACAGGTTATGAACTCCATAATACATTTTTTGTTTTTGCTTTACACAAAATTACCTTTTAATACAATTAAAAATAAGCAAGTCTTATTTATTTTCATTTTAACTGTATCTTACACAGTTCCTTTCTTTCTGTAGGCCCCAATCTTAGTTTGGTATAAAATTCCTCCCTAAAGAACTTTCTTTAGGAAAATTTAATATTTTTAGAAAAATTAAAAAAAATTTTAAGGAAAATTCTGCTGACGAGAGATTTCTCAGCTTTTGTTTGCCTAAAAAAGTCTTATTTTGCTGTTACTTGTTAGAAAGATATTTTCATTGGGTAAAAAGTTCTAGGTTGGCAGTTTCCCTCAGTGCTTTAAAAATGTCACCCCATTGACTTCTAGAATGCATAGTGTTTGGTGAGAAGTAATGCCGTAATTTTTGTCTTTTCTTCCTTTGTATATGTGTCTTTATTTTCCCTACCTGCTTTCAAGATTTTCTCTTTATATTTGGATTTCTGTGGTTTGACTATTATGTATCCATATATGTGCTGTGTTGTTATTGCTTTCTTCTTTTAAATACACATCTATCTTGATTTTAAACCATCTTGGATCTATGATTTATTATATTTTATTTTATTTTTGTTTGGCTATTATCTCTTCATTTATTTCTTCTGCCTCATTCTTTCTCTATTCTCACTCTATTTTTTTATTTTTTTTTAGAGAGAGAGCATGCATAAGCAGGGGAGGGGCAGAGGGAGAGGGAGGGAGAGAATTTCAAGCAGGCTCCATGCTCAGCGTGGAGCCCAGTGCAGAGCTTGATCTCATCGCTGTGCGATTGTGACCTGAGCTAAAATCAGGAGTCGGAATCTCAACCAACTGAGCCACCCTCTTCTCATTCTAGAACTCTAGTTTCATGTTATTTTAAAGTTCTTATCTGATGGTTGCAACATCTAGGTCATCTCTGAATGTACCTCTTATTTTATTGGAATGGCTGTCTGGACCTTTTTAAAAAAAAAAAAAAAAGTTGCATTTTTTTAAATGTTTATTTATTTTGAGAGAGAGAAAGTGTGAGCAGGGGTGGGGTGGAGAGAGAGAATGCCAAGCAGGTTCCATCCTTAGCATAGAGCCTGATGCAGGGCTTGATCCCACAACCGTGAAATCATGACCTGTGCACCTTGACAGGTTTTGGTAAAAAACATTTTTGACATAAGCCCTAGAAACAAATGACTGAAGATTATTAAAACTTTTTGCTTGTAACTCACATTGATTTCAGTTTTTTTTTTCTCTCTACTAAATTAAAGGAGGACCTAAGTGAGTTTTCAGATCATCAAGAATAATTTTTGGAAGTAGAATACATTTTAAATTTTGGTATAAAATTCAAGAGAAGTTCAGAATATTAATGTATAGTAGTATAGTAAATATTCTTCTGTTCATGTATACTTATATGTGAAAATAATGTTTTTCAGTGTTTATAACAAAAATAGGAGTAGAATTGGTGCTGAGCTCTCACTCTTGCAATATATAATATTCAGCTGTGGATACATGAAGTAATGAATCCTGTCATCCATCTGAATAAGAGATACCTCCCAATAAAATCTTTTTCATTTGTGATAATCACAATTTATAATATATTTGTGTTGCTTTAAGTATATACAGTAATTATTAACTCAATCCAAATTATATACATATAACATATAAATAGTATTGGTTTCAGAAGTAGAATTCTATGATTTATCACTTACGTACCCCACCCAGTGCTCATCATAACACGTACCCTCCTTAATACCCATTACCCATCTAGCCCATTTCCCACCCATCTCCCTCCATCAACCCTCAGTTTGTTCTTTGTCACAAGAGTCTCTTGTGGTGGTTTGTTTCCCTTTCTTCTCTTTCTTCATCCCCTTCCCATATGTTCATCTTTTTTGTTTCTTAAATTCCATATGAGAGAAGTCATATGATATTTGTCTTTTCTCTGATTATTTTGCTTAGCATAATACATTCTAGCTCCATCCATGTGGTTACAAATGGCAAGATTTCATTCTTTTTGATGGCTGAGTAATATTCCTGTGTGTGTGTGTGTGTGTGTGTGTGTGTGTGTGTGTGTGTACACACACACCACATTTTCTTTATCCATTCATCAGTCAGTGGACATTTGGGCTGTCTCTATAGTTTGGCTCTTGTTGATACAGACAAAATTATTTAATGCTTAGAGCTGTACAAAAAGGGTAATAGGAAATAATGTTTTCAAAATTTCAATTTATATACATCTTTTTGTTTCAGAGAATTTTAAAAGAATTTCAAGCATAAAAATTTACACTAGAATAAAGTTTTTAGAGGATATGGAATTAAATACAAACTTACAGAGGAAAGGGAATAATGTAAATTTCCACCTGCTTAAGAATGGTTTATTTATGTTTTAAAAAATATAATAGATACTGGTGATATCAGATCACCATGTTGATATGATTCCATGGAATGTTTTATAAACAGTGATGTGACACGTATATTTTAACTTAATTTTGCTAATATTTTTTTTTTAATTTTTTTTTTTTCAACGTTTTTTATTTATTTTTGGGACAGAGAGAGACAGAGCATGAACGGGGGAGGGGCAGAGAGAGGGAGACACAGAATCGGAAACAGGCTCCAGGCTCCAAGCCATCAGCCCAGAGCCTGACGCGGGGCTCGAACTCACGGACCGCGAGATCGTGACCTGGCTGAAGTCGGACGCCCAACCGACTGCGCCACCCAGGCGCCCCAAATTTTGCTAATATTTTTAATAGGCTTGAAATTAATTATAAACTGAATGATGTTCTCAGTCTCTCTGAAAGTTATCTCCATTCTAGCCAGCTGGAAGGGAAAAGACATGGAAAAGCACATGTGAGAGGCTTTTCTGGACCAGACCTAGAAATAGGCATATAGCATCCATTCACCTCACTAGCTAAAATTGAGTTGCATGGCCTCATCTTAACAAGGGAGGTTAGGAAATATAATCAGCTACATGCCTAGGAAGCAGAAGAGACTCTGGATTTTGGTTAGCAGCAAGCTGTCTGTTACATGATCGGCCATACATATATAGCATAATAGTGCTACATTAGTACAGGTAATTGACAGAAAATTGGGACCCTGAACAATAATGAAATTTTCCATGATGGAGAGACACTCTTCCATTCTGTGCTCTTCGTGGCTATTGGTATTTATTGAGTTGAGTGTGTACCCTCTGCTGGGGCTGTAGAAACTATAGAAGAGCTTACAGTGGTTGGAGAGACAAAATTGAATGCATGTAAAACAATAATGAGTAATGAAATAGGTGCTTATTTGTGTGGTATAGACAAGATGGTTTGAAACTAAAGAAAGATAAATCCTGGTACTTCTTCATTTACCATTTACTCAGATACTTAATCAGTATCTACTATGTCTTAGGGGCTGTGGTATGAAACACTAGAGAGCAATGAATATGCATAGAACCTAAAGTCTAAGGAGGTGGTGAGAGGGACTATGATAGAAATGAATCAAATAATATAAAAACAGATAAAATTGCAAAACCATGAAAAGATTTATGATGGTATGAGATCCTGTATAAGGAGGTTCAACCACAGATAGCTCAGGGATGCCTTCTCTAATCATCCTAAGATTTTTGTATGGGTATAAATTAGAGTGGATGTCAGCCACAAGTGTGAAGGTCTAGAGCTGAACTAGATTACTATACATGTAGGATGGTAAGACAACTAATCTGATTGGCATTAGTAATGCTTTGGAGGGAATAGAGAGCGTATAAAGATAAGGTTAGATTATGGATGATTTTTAAAACAAAGCAAATTTAGGTTTAATTTTGTCATTAAATGGAGACCCATGGAATGTTTCTGAGTCGTAATGAGCTATAGTCAAAGTGTGAAAGTGAAATTTGCAAAAAAATTAGCAATGTCTCTGGTAGCAGATAGAGGTGAGTCATAAAGATGATTGAATTTTTTTTGCAAATATCCAGACAGGAAGTGATATGAGCAATGACAGTATGAAAAAGTTGAGGTAGAACTGTTTGGACACAGAGGTTTCAGAAGTTGATAGCTTTTGGCATGAAGCTCTTACATGTTTGAGTTGGGGATGATTATTTTTGTAAATGAGTACAATTTGAAGTGAAGGGTGTTTGTTTTTCTGATAAACTTTGACATAGATTGTTGTAAGAATAATAAGAGGTGGTGTTGAGGTGATTACAGGTTGTAGGCTCCATTGATTCTGTTGCCTGAAGTTGTATTTTGTCTATAGCTCCTCATACCAATACCCATTAGCCAGGTTATGGAACAGAAGGAATAAATGACTGAGAATTTATTCTTTTTTCTGTTATTTTTCCTGATGGTTTTGTTTTATGCTTTTATAATTATGTTGATTGAGTACGAGTGGGGTCCTGTGACCATATTACTAAAACCTTTTTGTACTATACAAACTTAAAATTATATGTTAAAAACCTAAAAATATTAAAAAGTTAGGATATTATTAATTCCCATGTGTCCTTTACCCAACTTCAGAATTATCAGTTTTACCTTGTTTTTATCTATAACCTCCTCCCACATTTTTTTAAAGTAAATCATGTCATTTCATCTATAGATATTTCTTTATATATATAAAAGATAGGAACACTTTTTTAAACTTACCCACATTCCTTTGATGCTATTAAATACCTAGTTAACTCAGATTTCCCTAATCATTATATTTCCTTTTTATGCTATGTTTGAATTTGGGATTCAGATACGTTTGGGATTCAGATACGTCGTGCCCTTTAAAAAAAACAAAAACAAAAAACAAAATCGGGTTGTGTACATCCTATAGTTTTTCATAGGCTGGTTGCATTCCTGTGGTGCTTTTTGGTTTCAAGAATTTCTGGAATGGAACCCAGATGGCTCTTGCATCTTAGACCTTACAATGTGTTTTGCAGATCTTTTCTCCCAGTCTGTGGTTTATCTTTTATACTCTTAACAGTATCTTTTGCAGAGCAGAAATTTTTAATATTAATGAAGTTTGACTTACCAGTTTTTTCTTTCATGGATCATGCTTCTGTTAACTGTATCTAAAAAGTCATCACCAAACCCAAGGTAAATTAAATTTTCTCCTATATATTCTTCCAGGAATTTTATTGTTTTGCTTCATAGTTTTATAGTTTTAGGTCTGAATCCATATGAGAGGTGTCTGTGTTTAGATTCACTTGTTTGCATGTGGATGTCCTATTCTAGCACCATTTGTTGAAAAAACTATTTCCATTGAATTATTTTTGCTCCTTTGTCAGAGATCAGTGGACTATATTTAAGTGAGTCTATTTTTGTACTCTCCTGTTTAATACATCACTTTTAGCCTTTGCCAATCTAATTAAAAGATCTCACATAGGTTTATATCTTTTTTTAAAGTTTATTTATTTAACTTAGAGAGAGAGAGAGGGAGAGAGAGAGAGAGAGAGAGAGAGAGGGAATGTGTGTGTGTGTGTGTGTGTGTGTGTGTGTGAGCGAGCAGGGGAGGGGCAGAGAGAGAGGGAGAGAAAGAATCCCAGCAGGCTCAATGCTGTCATCACAGAGCTTCATGCAGGGGTGGGGCTTGAACTCACAAGCCACAAACTGGTGAAATTGTGATCTGAGACAAGATAGAGTAGGCCGCTTAACCAATTGAGCCACCTAGGTGCCCTTCACATAGATTTATATTTTTAAAAATTATTCATGTCTTTGTGTCTTCTGGACTCCTCTTCTGTGGACTCTGATGCCCATTGGGTGGTTTGTCTCTTTTTCCTTGTGAACTAAAAACTGAAAAAAGCCCATAGCTTATTAAGGAAATTACTCGTTTGTTATTAATGTAGTTACAAACATTTTTCCCAGTTGGCTTTGTCTTGTTTCTGTTCGCAGAAATATTGCACATGAAATTAGTTAAAATATTGTAGTGTCTTTATGAATTTTGAGTTTTTGAGCTATATCTAGTTAAGTCTTCCTTACTCCAATATTATAAAATATGCATTCATTTTTAAAAGTTATTTGGCTGTATTTTATTTATTTTACATACAATATTCTTTTATTACACATTAAGTACAAGAACAGATAGACTTGTTCTTTAAACTTTATGAAATGGTTAAATTAATATTAGCCTCTATATCATTTTTATCCTGACTGCTTTTCATAGCCCATCTTGCAAAGTAGATATCTATTTGGGTAGGGTACACACACCATAAAATTTACTGTCTTAACCATTTTTAAGTGTATAGTTCGGTGGTATTGAGTGCATTCATCCTGGTGTCCAGCCATCCCCACCGTTCATCTTCAGAACGCTATCTCTTGGAACACTGAAACTGTGTACCCATTGCATAACAAGTTGCCATTCTTCCCTCCCACCAGCTCTTGGCCACCACCATTCTACTTTCTGTCTCTGTGATTTTGGCTACTCTAAGTACCTCATGTAAGCAGAATCATACAGTATTTGTCTTTTTGCTTTGCTTATTTCACTTAGCGTAATGTTTCTAAGGTTCACCAGTGGTGTAGTATATGTCAGAATTTTCTTCCATTTTAAGGCTAAATAACATTTTATTTTATGTGTATTCATCTGTTGATGGACACTTGGGTGGCTTCCACGTTTTAATTATCCTTCTATAAACATAGATGTATAAATGTCTCTTGGAGACCCTGCTTTCAATTCCTTTGAGTTGTATACCCAGAAGTGGAATTTCTGGATCACATGGCAATGCTGTGCTTAATTTTTTGAGGAAACATCATAGTACTTTCCACAACAATTGTACCATTTTACAATGTAATTAATGTACAAGGGTTCCAGTTTCTGCATATTCTTTTTAAAAATTTTTTTAATATTTATTTATTTTAGAGAGAGAGAGACAGAGAGTGCCAGTGGGAGAGGGACAAGGAGAGAGGGAGACACAATCTGAAAGCAGGCTCCAGGCTCTGAGCTGTCAACGCAGAGCCCAACGTGGGGCTTGAACTCACGAGCTGCGAGGTCATGACCTGACACTTAACCAGCTGAGCCACCCAAGTGCCCCTCTCCATATTCTCATTAACACTTTTATTTATTTTAAAATTTTTTTAAATGTTTATTTATTATTGAGAGATGGAGACAGAGCATGAACTGGGGAGGGGCAGAGAGAGAAGGAGACACAGAATCCGAAGCAGGCTCCAGCTGAGCTGTCAGCTGTCTGAACTGTCAGCACAGAGCCCAAAGCGGGGCTCAAACTCACAAACCACGAGATCAAGACCTGAGGCGAAGTGGACGCTTAACCAACTGAGCCACCCAGGCGTCCCTCATCAACACTTTTTTTGATAGTACCTATCCTAATGGGTGTGAGGTAGTATCTCATTGTAGTTTTGATTTGCATTTCCATAATGATTAGTGATGTTCAAATATTTTTTCATGTATTTATTGGCCACTGTATGTCTTTCAAGAAATGTTTTTTCAAGTTCTTTGCCTATTTTTGAATCCATTTGCTTTGAGTTTTAAAAGTTCTCTCTTTAGGGGCGCCTGGGTGGCGCAGCCGGTTAAACGTCTGACTCTTGATTTCAGCTCAGGTCACGATCTCACAGTTTGTGAGTTCAAGCCGCACATCAGGCTCTGTTGATGGCGTGGAGCCTGCTTTGGATTTTGATTCTCCTTCTCTCTTCCCCTCACGTGCTTGTGAGCTCTCTTTCTCTCTCTCTCTCCAAATAAATAAATGCACTTTAAAAACTTTTTTTTTTTTAAGTTCTTTGTTCTGGATCTTAATCCTCATCAGCTATATGGTTAGTGAGTATTTTCTCTCATTCTCTGAGTTGCTTTTTACTTTGTTGACAGTGTCTTTTGAAGCACAAAATTTAAATATTTCCATGAAGGTCCAGTTTGTCTATTTTTTCTTTTATTTCCTGTGCTTTTAGTTTCGTATTCAAGAAATCATTGCCAAATCCGATGTCATGAAGCATCACCATATGTTTTTCTTCTAAGAGGTTTTTAGTATTACATCTTACATTTAGATCGTGGATCTCTTTTGAGTTCATTTTTTTATATGATGTTGGCAAAGGATCCTGGCAAAGGATCCAACTTCATTCTCTTGCGTGTAGATACCCAGTTTTCCTGACACCCTTTGTCTTTTTCACACTGAATGGTCTTGGCACCCTGGTCAGAAATCATTTGACCATATATGTGCAGGTTTATTTGTAGACTCTATTCTGTTCCATTGGTCTGCATCTCTGGCTTTATGGCAGTATTGGTTTTGGTGTTTTCTTAAGGTTGAATCTTTGATCTATTTGAAACTTATTACACGGAATGAATTCTAGGGATCCAGTTCTTTTTCTTCAGACCGAATAGCTAATTCGTACCATTTACCGAATAGCTCATCATTCTCTGTTGATTTGAAATGCCAGCTTTCATCATGAACTGTTCTATATATAGGCTCTTTTCCTTCTCCAAATAATTTATTTCAAAATCATTTTTGTTATAATACCTAATTTAATAATTTGAAACTTGCTTTACAACATAATGTGTAAGATTCACCTATGTCATAATCTGTAGCTATAGTTATTGTTCTGTAGTTTTTTTTCCTTTTTCCCCTTCTTTTTGTTATTGAAGTAAATTAACATACAGTGTGATATTAATGTCAGGTGTACAATATAATGATAAAACAATTCTATACATTATTCAGTGCTTATCACAATAAGTGTGCTCTTAATCCTCTTTATTTCACACATCCCCCTACCTACCTTCCCTCTGGTAACCACCAATTTGTTCTCTGTATTCAAGAGTCTGTTTTTTGTTTGTCTCTTTTTTTCTTTGTTCATTTGTTTGTCATATAGGTTCTTTTATCTGTTCTTTTGATCTTTAGTATTCTGCTCCTAGGCCAATCCCATGCTATTTTATTTACTCTATCTTGATAATGTTTTAATTTTTAGTAGGGTTGGCTTCTGATTTGTATAAGGCTGATGCTTATAGAGCAGGTTGTCTAATTTTGCCTGTTATGGTCATTTAACCCTTTCCTTGAATGCTTCTATAGATACTAATATGTTTAAATTACTCATCCTTGTCACTGTAATTCATAACTGTAAATACACTTAAGGTGGCTTAATATCTGTGAAAAAATAGCACAAGAATGCCTATGCCTATTTCATAATATTTCACCAGTCAGTAGAAGAGTGCTGAAAGTTCTGGAACTCATCTCAAGGTTTGATTCTGACATTAGTCGTATAATACATACAATATTTATCTCTTCTTATCTTCTCATTTGTTTCTTAGCCTGGAAGCATTTTACAGCTTGCAAATTTGCTTCTTGGTGGGTTTATTTAATAACCTGAAGTTTGGGAATTAGGTTATTGTAAACATAGTTTTTCCATGATGATAAACTCTGTAAACATTTCACCATAAATTTTTAAAAGCTATATTAATATGGAACCCTACAAAGTCCTGATTTTAAACTATATTACAAAACTGTTGTAATCAAAACAGTATGGTATTGTCATAAACACAGATACACAGATCAGTGGCACAGAGTAGGGAGCCTAGAAATAACCCACATATATATGGTCAATTAATTTATGACCAAGGGGCCAAAATTATACAATGGGGGAAGGATGGTTTCTTTAGTAACTGGTGTTAGGAAAATTGGACAGCTACATGCAAAAGAATGAAACTGTATTATTATCTTATCATACACAAAAATAAACTCAAAATAGATCAAAGACTTGAACATAAGACCTAAAACCATATAATTCCTAGAAGGAAATAATAAGGGTCTTTGACATCAGTCTTGGCAGTGATTTTTTTGGATTTGACAACAAAAGCAAAGGCAACAAAAGCAAAAATAAGTAAGTGTGACTATATCAAACATAAAAGCTTCTGCACAGCAAAGAACATCATCAACAAAATGGGAAAGTGACCTATGGAACGGGAGAAAATATTTGCAAAGTATATATCTGAAAGGGGCGATATTGAAAATATATAAAGAACTCCTAGAACTCAACTGAGAAGAACCAAGCAATCCAATTAAAAAATGGGCAGAGGAGCTGAATAGACATTTTTCCAAAGAAGCCATACAAATAGCCAGTCAGCACATGAAAAGGTGCTCACCATCACCTGGGAAATGCAAATCAAAACCACAGTGAGATGCCACCTCACATCCGTTAGAATGGCTGTTAGCAAAGACAAGAAACAAGCATCAGGGGAATGCTGGTGCACTGTTGGTGGGAATGTAAACTGGTGCAGCCACCCTGGAAAACAGTGTGGAGCCCCCCCCCACCCCCCACGAAATTAAAAATAAAACTACCATACAATCCAACAATTATATTTCTGGGTATTTACCTGAAGGAAGTAAGATAACCATCTTGAAAAGATGTCTGTACTCTAATGTTTATTGCAGCATTATTTACAATAGCCAGGACATGAAAACAAGCTAAGTGTCTTTTGACAGATGGATGGATAATGAAGATGTGGTGTATCTTATATATAATGAATGGACTAGTATTCAGCCATAAAAAAAAAGAATAAAATCCTGCCATTTGCCACAACATGGAAGGACCTTGAGGGAATTATGCTAAATGAAGTAAGTCAGATACAGAAAGACAAATAACTGTGATCTCACTTATATGTGGAATCTTAAAAAAGAAAAAGAAAAAGGAACTCATAGATGCAGAGAACAGACTGGTGTTTGCTGTGAGGTGGGGGTGGTGGTGGTGGGTAAAATGGGTGAAGGTGATCAAAATGTGCAAAGTTCCAGTTAGTTTTCTAAGATAAGTTCTGGGAATGTAATGTACAGCATAACTTTAGTTAACAATAGTGTATATTTCAAAGTTGCTAAGAGAGTAGATCTCAAAAAGTAGATCCCAAAACTTCTCATCACAAGAAAAATCTCATTATGTTCAGTAATGGATGTTAACTTATTGTGGTAATCAATTTGCAATATATACATATATGAAATCATTATTCTTTATACCTAAAACTAATACAGTGTTATGTCAATTATATTTCAATAAAAAAGAAAAGAAAAACATAAGTTCTTTCCTCTTACAAAATTATGCTGAACTTAGCTGCCATTTACCTAGATTCAAAATGAGTCTCAAGTCATATTCTATGTAGAAATACATACAGATTGCTACTTTAAGAGATTTCACAAATATTTATGGTGCAAGTTGCTTAGGATTTATTATGTCTGTGCTAACATTTTATATTATAGCTTTTGTGATACTTTCCTTATTTGTACTATTTCCTAAGCTATCTCTATTTACAGATTAATATCATAATTATGTGTTTAAAAATAAATGTCTTTGGACATTATTTTCCAATTAGCAAATGGCAAAAGTCTTTGCTTAATTCAAGTTTACCTATAAGGAAAGGAATAAAACACTCTTCCAGTTCTGCAAATGAAGACTCTTATTCTATCTGGTAAAGCTGGAGAGATAAAGAGGGAGGGAGGGAGGGAGGGAAGGAGAGAGGGGGAGAAAGAAAAAGAAACAGACTCAACCAGTACTCTTAAAACAATGAGTTTGTAGGGTGTCTTTGCATGATACTGTCTGTCTTTCTCTTGGCACCAATATATGAAAGAAAGAAAGAAAGAAAGAAAGAAAGAAAGAAAGAAAGAAAGAGAAAGAAAGAAGGAAGGAAGGAAAGAAGAAAAAAGAAAGAAAAGAAAGGAAGAAAAAAGAAAAAAAATAAAAGAAAAATTTCCCCTCCAAATGCTACTGTTAAATAAGTTTGAGAAGCATCCTATACCATACCCATCTAGGAACTTTATAGTGGTCATTAGCATAGTAAGGACTCTGAGAAGGCTTTTGTTTAACATTGTTTACTTTAGGGTTTCATAAATTAATTTGACAAAGTAGACTGTTTCATGTAATAACTAATCCTGAAGAGCTAATGTTCAGTGAAACAAACACACTTTAGTAAACACTACCTAGTTAGCATTAAGGAAAATATTGTTATGATTTTGCATTAGATTAAACAAAGGCCATCTTAACATCTGTTTGAAACGGTATGATTTGTGCAGGTGTCTCAAAGTGCTATACAGATTTCATTTAGTGGTAATGTTCTCCCTTGTACAAAAGAGAAACAAAGATATAAAAGCATTAGGTTTGCTTGCCAAAATACACACAAGACTGAGACTAACTGGAACCAAAGCCCATATGTCCAAACAATGATTTCTAAGCAGTATTTACAAACAGAACCAAATATGGAACTCTGCAAACTCATTGTTTTAGAGTATTGGTTGAGTCTGTTTCTTTCTCTTTCTTTCTCCCCCTCTGTCCCTCCCTCTCTCCCTCTTTATCTCTCCAGCTTTACCAGATAGAATAAGAGTCCTCATTTGCAGAACTGGAAGAGTGTTTTATTCCTTTCCTTATAGGTAAACTTGAATTAAGCAAAGACTTTTGCCATTTGCTAATTGGAAAATAATGTTCAAAGACATTTATTTTTAAACACATAATTATGATATTAATCTGTAAATAGAGATAGCTTAGGAAATAGTACAAATAAGGAAATCTTTCAAGTCCATGTATTTTAGGGCAGCCCCTTAATACCTGTTAAATGTTGCTATCTGAATTTAAATTAAGATAGCTGGTTTTTAACCCAGCTGTCAAGGATGTTAATCAGGAAATAGAGATACTGAGGATTCTTATTGAATGCACATTAGCTGTTTTTCTGGTAATGTTGTATGTTCAGAGGGGCATTCACATGGAGTTTCTCAGACCACTGTACTTAAAGGAAGGGACTAACTTGTAAATCCTCAAAGAAGTTAGTTGTATTCCAGTGCTTCTGTCTTTTGCAAAAATAGTAACTGTTGTATGTTACCAAGTATTTCAGGTGTTTGGAAAATGCAATTTAATCAGAGTTTGTCAAGAGTTAGGGTTGGGGAGGAGGGTGTGACTATGAAGGGTAGTGCAAGAGAGTTTCTTTGTCATGATGGAACAATTTTGTATCTTGATGGTAATGTTGATTACAAAGTCTATACAGTCTTTTGCATACATCCTCCAAAAATGCATATAAAAACTCGGAAATCCAAAATAAGTTCTGTTCTGTAGTTAATGGTATTGTACCAATTTCCTGGTACATTTTGATAATGTTCTATGATTATGGAAGATGTTAGCCTATTGGGGAAAGTATGGGAATTCTGTATTCATTTTGTAACTTCTTGTGAGTCGGAAATTGCCTTAAAAACATTTAAAAAATGTGTTTATACTTATATTCAGCATACTGAATAAAAAATAGTTTCAAAGTTTCTTAGAGGCAAATATGCAGCTTTAGTTCTTAACAGTTCTTGAGGACTGGATACTATTTAGTTTTGTTAAGTCATTTAATAACTGTTGATTAAGCATGTAAAGTTGGAGGCATTATGATGTCTTACTTAAAAGAATGGCCCTTGGAGTTGGGTCTGGTTCAAATTCTGGCTCTGCTACTTTGTATTAGCTCTATGACCTTGGGGAAATTTCTTAATCTCTCTGAGCTTCAGTTTTTCCCTTCTGTAATGGGCATAATGATGATACAAATAGCAGCTCACATTTATTGAGCATTATAATATGTGATGTTATCAGCACTTCATATGATTTAACTCATTTAATCCTTGCAGCAGTCCTATAAGAAAGGTATTATTTTCAGATGAGGAAACTGAACACAGAGAAGTTCAGTTACTTGCATAAGGTCACACAACAAAGGAGTGTTGTAGCCTAGATTAAAACCCAAGTAGTTGGTGTTTTATTTTTGGCTGTACAGAACTAGCTTGTTGGAGACCAACTGTCTTGCTAAAAACAACTAAAAAGCAGGGGAAAAATATTTTAAAAATCTGTTTGAAGTAACATTCATGAAATAAAGGGAAGCCTAGTGAAGTCAGCCTCATGTTCACTATGACACTTCTTAGATCATTTGCTGATTTGTAAGTTAATGCTGAGAGACTGAAGTGATGAACAGAAAGTGGCTACAGAGAGATTAAGGAGCTGAGTGGATCTGTCAGTCTTCTGGATCTCATGAACAAAAATTTGGTTTCAGGCCCGCCAAGGAGGTGGAAGCCTGTAAACACCACATTCCTAGTTGGGACCACTGATGTAATATATAGGGGAAGAGTGAACCAGAAATAGACCAGGCCTATGGAAGATTGAAGCTGTGCTTCAAACTGCTCAATTTGTGATTGGTTTAGGATGATCTGCCCCTACTTTTAACTGCATGCCAGAAGCTGAAGTGAATTATCCCTGGAGGAATATAACATGATTCAGAGCCTCAAAGTATGTCTTTAATTTTTTGTAAACAATGTCTGGCATTGAATCAGAAATCATCAGGTCACCAGGCAACCAGACCAAATTATTCAAAACCAAGAAATATAGATAATGGAGTTATCAGACTCAGACTTTTAAAATAACTAAGATTAATATATTCAGAAATGTAACAAGATGAAGAATTTCAGCAGAAAGAAACTGTAAGAAGGAATCTGATGAACCTGAAACTCATGGAACATTGTGTGTCCAGTATGCCTCAATTAAAAAAAAGGAATCAGGTGAATATTTTCAAATTGAAAACATAAAACTGAGATTAAGAATTTAGTAGATGAGGGGTACCAGGTGGCTCAGTTGGTTAAGCATCCTACTTCGGCTCAGGTCATGATCTCTTGGTCCGTGAGTTCGAGCCCTGTGTCAGGCTTTGTGCTGACAGCTTGGAGCTTGGAACCTGCTTCAGATTCTGTGTCTCCCTCTCTCTCGCTGCCCCTCCCCAGCTCGTGCTCTGTCTCTGTCTCTGTCTCTCTCAAAAATAAATAAATATTAAAAAAAAAGAATTTAGTAGATGAGTTTATCAACAAATGAGATACAAATAACTGGACATTTTTTGAGAAACAAAATGGAAAGAATTCCTCATCAGCAGACCCACACTGAAGGAAATCCTCAAGTGCGCTCTTTAGGCAGAAGGAAAATCATTCGTACTTTGAAGCAGGATGATATAGAAAGGGTAAATTTGTGAGTATATGTAAATTAATGCCTTGTGGAGTTAAAATTATTATATGTAGAGGGGCGCCTGGGTGGCTCAGTTGATTAAGCGTCCGACTTCAGCTCAGGTCATGATCTCACGGTTTCTGGGTTCGAGCCCTGTGTTGGGCTCTGTGCTGTCAGCGTGGATCCTGGAGCCTGTTATAGATTCTGTCTCCCTCTCTCTCTGTCCCTCCCCTGCTCATGCTCTGCCTCTCTCTCTCTCAAAAATAAACATTAAAAAAATTTTTTTTCAATTATTATATGTAGAATTAAAATACTTAACAGTAAGTAAATGGTATTCGTGTTTAGTGGTTCTTTTCATTTCCTGGGTGATGTGTAAAGTACTGATTTAATTCCTACATTGTCCATTGTAATCTCTAGGGTCACCATTAAAAGATTAGCAACATAATGTATAAATAAAAAGCTAATACAGGGAGGGGGAATGGAATAATAAAATAACACAAAAGAAGGTAAGAAAGAAAAAAGAATGGAAGTGAACAGGTGGTTCAAATAGAAAACAGTACAACAGTGGATTTAAATGCAGGTCTTTAAGTAAGTCTGTTAGATGTAAACAGACATAAACGATTTAAACATACAGTCAGATCTGATTTTTGTTTTGAAGACCCAATTCTGTACATCTTGTAAGAGTTGTAGCTTGAAGCTTAGGATGCAGAAAAGTTGAAAGAGTTGGAAAAAGGCATGCTATGCAAATGTACCCAAACTAGGCTCTGTCCTTGGGCTACACTATACCTAGCCCATAATGTGGCTGCTAGATTTAAAACAGCTCATCTTAGAGTATTAAAAGCACTATTCTTTATTCATATTAAGTATCTAATAAATCTATGCTTGAGGCGCCTTAAGATAGTATTTTTTTTCCCATTTTGAGCTGATACGTGTCTCTTGCATCATTGTACATACTTGTCTCGTGCTTGCTTGATTTTTCAGTAGCTTCCATATGTACACATTTTATCCCTTTTCTTAAGCTTTATATTTTCATTTAACCGAATGACGGTTGTGGCTCTTGTCTCTTATCTTTATTTTAGATCTGCGTTGTGGTACCGCTGCCCAGTGATAATGTGTGACTTGTTTTATGAAGTAATCTCCTTTGACTATTGCTTGTAGAGTTTCCATGCTAAATGAATTCCTCTCTCTCTCTCTCTCTCTCTCTCTCTTTCTCTCTTCTAGGCTTTTATGAAAATGTTCAAATTCTTAAGAATTATTCTTTCATAAATTATTATCCACATAATATAGATTTCCAACATCAGTGAATGGTCTTTTAGCATGAGGGCTCTTTGACAAATAGGTGGGGATATAATAATAAAATAACACGATAGAACTGGTTGAGAATCTGGCCTAGACCTTTATAGGACAGTCTGTTGTATGTTGATTAAACACCAACTGAAGACATCTTGAGAGACTTTTATTCTCTGTTCTGCCTCTGATGTTTCATTTAGCTTTTTGGGAAGTCACATTGCTGTTTATCAGAATGAAGGAAAGGATTAAAATGATTATATTGACTCAAGTTTGAATCTCCCAAAATTCGTTTTGTTAGACAACCAAAATTGGGGTAGTTTTGGACTGAATTTGACCCCTTACCCATATGTTAGTGGCTACATTTGTATCTGCAGATACAGTTGAATTGACTGGACTTAATGAGGGTATAAGATGGGCTTTTCTTTTGGGTTTCTTCTTTAGAACACATGAAAATGAAATTTGTCATAGTTAATTTGGTGGGTAGCAATAAATAAAGCCAAGTGTCTGCATCCTCTTTTCTCTATGTTAAATATGAAGCTAAATTCTTGGGGTTTAAAATAATTCTTTTCTTATAAATATTAACAAAACTGAGTAAGTTCTTGTAATTTAAGTAATGATTTCTTCATAGCAAGTCACCTGACCTGGACTCTCAAGGAAGTAACTACTAGAGATGGAAGGTAGAACTCGCCGATTTTGGTTTCACTCCTGTATTCATTACTATTCTTTTCATTTCTCTTTGAACAGGTTGTTCCTTTCAACAGCTTTTGATGAAATACAGGAACATACTTTTTTACCTGAGCAATTGTCATAAGTTAAAAGAGTAGGCAAGTTCAATCCCAGATTAACGATAGCCGTGTTGTATTGTTTAATAGGCAGTGAAATCAGCTGTGCAGACCATCACTGTTGGAGGCGTGAGCACATCACAGTTTAAGACAATTATTCCTCTGGCAACTGCTCCCAATGTCCAGCAGATTCAAGTGCCTGGAAGCAAGTTTCATTATGTCCGACTTGTTACTGCCACAACAGCCAGTAGCTCCACCCAGCCAGTTAGTCAGAATCCCAGTACAAACACTCAACCTCTCCAGCAAGGTTAGTAACCATTTTTTAAAAACAGTCATTAATTCTTTGAACATTATTAAAGAACATTGGTCCTTTTCTCGCTGAAAGCCTGATTAAGTATGGCATTTCAGCCGGCAGTATGAATTCAGCAACTGTTGCAGAAAGCCGCAAAATAGAATCATAGTTGTATATAAATATAGTATTTCACTCTGCTAGAAGTTGGTACACGGTGTACTATACTACCAGACAATCAGAATTATTCATCAGTTTGTGCGTAGCCATTATATTGCTGGTTTGTAAGCCTACCGTCTACTTTAGTGGGACAAATTTAGATGAAACCAAATTATTTATCTTGTTTCTAAACTGTGAAGCTGTTTGATAGGGTTTGGGTCAATTGAAATGACTAGTAGGCAAGGTATAAATGATAAATAAGAACTTTGCACCACTTTCATCCTTTACTTATTTTGAATCTGTAGTTGCTAATAAAAAGCACTTAAAATGTTCTGTTATTTTGCTCAGTTGTACTTTTGGAGGATATGCCTGTTTGTAGTCCTTCCGTTTTCTGTTTGTGTTTAACCCTTCCTACCGCCCGATACCTATACATAGACTCACACACATAACCGCTCTCCATATTTATCTACTTGTTAACAATTGAATGGTGTGAAAGGCTCAGGACGGTTTATGATTTAGGGCCTGATTTTTGGTCTTGGAAGACTGCTGCGTATCCCTTCAATGTCACAAAGCAGTTGATGGCAAGTAAATGACTTATTATTTACTGGATGTAAATAGCAGAATTAAAGATCACTTGTTTCCTCTTTCATTTTGATTAAGGGATCAGAGGGTTGGAGCAACATATTGCCGATAGCTAGTTCACTAAGGGAAACTGTGGAAGAAAAAACCTATTTTTTAAATTACTGATGGGAGAAAATAGAGGATATGTGAAGGAAACAGTATTTTAGTTTGTATTCTATTAAAATTAGACCTATCAAGTAGTTTTATTTTCTAATCCCTCTTCAAGCTGATTTTAGAAGAAAATCTTTTATTACAGTATTCTTAATGAAAGGAAAATGACACTTGCATATTGCTGACTAAGGGAGTCAAGTTTTATATTCTCTCAGTACTTAAACTGAGCAGGGTACTAAAAGAGGTGCTGCAAGTCCAGTGTACCTGGATAATCCCAATGATGTGAAGCAATCGTGAGATACAGTTGTTATATTTTATGTGTGTGTTTGTATGTGTACTATATGCTGAGATCCATTTCCAATGTGATGTTAACACTAATTTTAGTCAATAATAAGCCTTTGGTATAAGTAGAAAAGAAGCTAAAGATCCAGGAAGAGTACATGAATAGGTTGGATACTGCATAATTCTAATTACTGGTACTTCCTTTTCTAAGTTTTTATCTACCTTTCTGCCTCTCTCTACTTAGGCTCTTTGCCTCCTGGAAACCCACCCCGCCTCCCCACACACACCTTTTTCTATTTCTCTGCTTCTTTCTTTTTTTGCCTTGTACCTTCAACTTTCCCTCCCTGTCCTCCCCTTTACCTTTCCAGCTCCTTCAGTTATTCCTGTATATACCCTTTTCGGGCCCGCTCACATACACAACCACCCATGCAATTTCCCTTATGTCCACCCATATTTTTCTTTTTTTGTTCTCCTATCCCATAAGAGACCTAGGTATACATAATATATATTATTTTGCAGGAATAATGAATTAAATTTATAATTTTTATTAGAGATACATGAAAACTAGTTGCTCTCGTTCATGAATGTACTAATATGTCTTTATAAGGGCTTAATTTCCAGTGAGGGATTTCCTTATGCCAAAGGGGGTTAGGGTCATCTTGTACATTTCCCACCAAAGCCAGTATTCAAAGGTTCTACCATGTTAACTGCTGGTTGGATAGCAGGCCACACACTAGAAAGATCCAGAAGACTTCATGGTTAATCTCTTTAGAATATAATCTACCATCTTGGTGAGAAAGTCAATTTAAGAAATTAAAAAGCCTTAAACACTTGCACGTATGGTTTCTAAAATTTGGAATGAGGCTATTCTAACAAGATTGTTCAGAATTTCTGTTAAAGACTAAAAAAGAAAAGATTATTCCAGTTTCTATGAAAATGGCAATAATAGTAATGTGGGACTGTGCTCAAAAGTTGAGGGGGAGGAGAAATAGAGACTGGTGATGTAGTTCTATAACATTAATATGTCCCCCTTTCCCTAGGTGATTTGTAATGTTCTCTTTTCTGGCCATTTCATTTTTTATTGTCTTCATTTCCCAGGTTTTAGTGAAAACTCAGCATGCAGATGCAAAGCTAACGTAAACCTAGAGTTCCCAGATTTTCTAGTCCTGTGTGCGTGTGTGCGCGTGCACGCGGGTGCGTGCACACGCACACACACACACGGAGACAGTTAACCCTTTCTTTATTATCCAAATAAAAATCATCTGCATCTGTCATTTCATGTGACTGAAGGCAGGCCACACGCTCCTTCCCTTTGTTTCAGAGACCACCAGGAAATTCTTACCTTCTCTGGTTGTTGGAGTCACTTCAGAATCACTGCTGTATGTGTCCATGGAACAATGGCCAGCATCTCTTCTCCAAGGAGCAAGTGGAGTAGGGAGTCTGTTCTTCTGTGTTCCAAGCAGGAATTCAGTCTTATAATTTCCTTTAATTCTTTTTAGTACTGCTGAGATCAGTCTGTAGTGGTTAGTATAACTTAACCAAATAAAACTGAAGTAACTGAAGAGACTCAGAACAGGAAGTAAGTTCAAATTAGGTATCCGATGTCACTGCTTCTATAATTCATGGTCATGTACTCTTTTTGTATGACAACTTTATTGAGATAGAATTTGTGTTGACTATAGCATCCACCCTTGTTAAGCATACAGTGTAGTGATTTTTAGTGTATTGAGAGAGATGCAGTCATCACCACTGATCAAACACTTTCTGGAGGTCCCCCACTTACCCTACCCTTTCCCTTTGTCCCCTTGCTTGCAGGGGCCTGCTCTCTTTAGGTCAGAGAACTGTCTAATGTTCTTCCAGGACTCTCAGCCTTCTGTCTTCAGCCATCAGCCCTCCCAGCCTTTTTATCTAAGGAAGTGTGTTCTTTCTCTTTTGTTGTTAGATCCCATTATCTCAAGCTCTCTCTTTCAGACCAGGCTCTAGGCCTTTTTGCATAAATAAAACCTAACGGGCTATCCTTCCTATCTTCTTAAATCCCTTTTTTAGACTGTGGAAATGGCAGGAAACAATTTGAAAGGTTGTACTTCTTTTGGTCCAAACATACAGGTCTAGTGCCAGCCTCTCTCGTCCATTTCATCATAGTTTGTCTCTATGTCAGGGTTCATCTTCCCTTCAAATCATCTCACCCTTGAGGTTTTCCATCTGGTTGCTGTCCTTTTTCTGGCCACTTGGAAGCTTCACACTGACTTACATTTTCTTCCCCAATAACGTGCAATTTCTGCCCTCTCTTGGGTGGTTCCTTTCACTTTCACCTTCTCTTTTGCAGTTGCTCTCTCCTGTCCGTCCCCAGCTGTGTCATCCCAAGTAGACCCTCAATTTGTGCACTCTTCTAACTTTCCTTGTTTTGTGGAACTCCATTCTGTTTTATACACTGTGGCCAAATACGGTTTCTTTTTGTGCTATTCCAAGTAATATTTCTGTACTTCAAAATCCTCAGAAACTTCTCATCGCCTACTGAATTAAAAATGCAGATTAAATATGTAGATTTCTACCCTAACGTTAAAGACCTGTGCTTGCCTACTTTAACCCTAGGTTCCAACCAGACTGGTCTGTTCACTAACATTTTGTGAAATGCTTTGCTGCTTCCCAGCATCAGGCCTCCACTGCTCATGCTTCTACCTCTTCATGGAATGTCCTGCTCCAACTTGTGTGCCCTCTCTGCAACCTGACCATTGATCACGACCCACCTCGGACACAATGCCTGCCATGCATTCTTTCAGTATTCCATATCCTCTGCCAGTCAGACATACATTCTGTCTCCCTCGGACTCTGCAGCACTTTCTCTTTTTTAATCATGTTTATTTTATTTGGTATATGTCTCATCTGCTCTACTGGAGTGTAACCTCTTTGAGCAAGTGTCTGTATACTTTAGTTTCCCCGGAACACTGTCTACAATGCCATTTATAGAGTAATGTTGGTTGTAATAACAATAATCACATTTATTGAGCAACTAACATTTATTGAGCACTTACTATTTGTTGGACACTGTTCTAATAAATGTTCATAGATTAACATATTTAATCTTTGTACTCTGTAACGGAGGTACTATCCCCATGTTGTAGATGGAGTACAGGCAAAGAGAGTTAGAAAGCAGCAGAATTGGGATTTGAACCCCCAAGGGTGTTATGACTTAAGAGACCATCTTCTTAACCTTCATGCTGTGCTGCCTTTTAGTAGGTACTCTGTAAATAATGTATTATACTATAAAAATGATATCTTCTCTGGTTTCGGTACAAACATGGCAATTAGAATACAGAACAGCATTGTGACTCAAGCTCCTGAATGGCAGTTTTTTAAAATTTATACAACATTTCATCTGACTGGCTTTACTAGGGAATGTTTAAATCACCTGAGTACAGATTGAAATATTTTCAGTAGACTGTCTTGAATGACGAACATTCCCTTAGCAGGCGGATAGACTGGAGCTCCCTGAGATATACGGTCCTTGGTAGATGGGCTAAGGAATTTTGAAAAGGTAACTATCTTGATTAAAGAGTGCTCTAGACAGGAAATAAATGAAATTCTTTAAGCTCTTTTATCAGGATATCTTGAGAGAACTAAGTATCTTAAATGTTTCAAGCACTATTTTCTGAAAATAAATTGTGCTTCCTCCCCTTTTTCTCAAAAGCAAAGCCAGTGGTTGTTAATACCACTCCCGTGCGGATGTCAGTTCCTCTTGTCTCCGCGCAGACTGTCAAACAGGTGAGTGTCACAGAACTTGTCTTCCTAGTCTCTCCCAAACAGACAATTCAGTTTTACAATTGAAAGTTAAGATTCACGTACAAGAGATATATGCTGAATGCAGAGGCTGTAAAATTTACTTTTGTAAATTCCTCTTTTTTTAAGGTTGTTCCCAAACCGATCAATCCCACTTCACAAATAGTTACCACCAGCCAGCCACAGCAGCGGCTCATCATGCCTGCCACACCACTGCCACAGATCCAGCCAAACCTCACTAACCTGCCACCGGGCACTGTGCTGGCCCCGGCTCCGGGGACAGGGAATGTGGGCTACGCAGTGCTTCCAGCTCAGTATGTTACTCAGGTATGAGAAAAAAATGGAGTCGTCGCATTTCAGAAAGGATGATTTGGTCTAAGATGTGCAGTCCTATCACATTCTGAAACTACTCAAAAACATCTTACTCAGTATGAAAATGCCTCTTTCTAAAATCTTAAGATGCTAACAAAAACTTCTGAATTTATTTATGTATCTCTAGCGTTTAGAAATGGCACAAGTCACATATGCAAGTCAGACACTTAGGGACTGAGAGCAGCTTGGGAAGAGGGCAAGACTATGTAGATCGAAGAGAAGTTGAAGTTGAAGTTGGTGGAGTCCAAGTGCATTTAGAGAACATTGCCACTGTGATCCAGCTCTTCCTCACATATGAGTAGGATGCCACTGACTTGCTCCTGGAAAGTAGACCGTGAGATACATTTCTAGGTGACTCATCTTTAGTGACCTGTCCAGATACTCTCATCTGGTTATCTTTAGAGTTAAAACCATGTATTATCTAACTGGCTGGTGAGGGTTAGGAGTGCTGCTTCTAGGAAGCAGATAGAAGTTTTCTTTTTCACGTAAGAATCCAGCAAATTAGCACCATGTTCTAAGCTGCTGAGTTGATCTACACAGATTATAAGAGAGAAAAGAAACCTGTGTACTTTAATGAAATGTACTATGGAGTATGCTAATGTGACCACTGATTAGAAAATGAATGTCTAGTATTTTTGTCTCCAGCATCTCTTTTCTTGTATAGAAATCAATGTAAAATAGAAACTTATTGCTCACGTAACTTCTCATTCCCTATAACTTATAATGTGATGGATGATCAGTATAGTGCTTATTTTATTTACAAGTAGACACTTGTGTTTTTCTAGCCAATACAAATTAATACTTAATATTTTTGAGTCATTCATCCAGAATTTCTTAATCCTGATATGCTTACTCCTCTATGAAAAGTTTCTTGTATTTGTACCATGTAGTACTTTAAAATGTTCACGTTGTTTTCACCTCTGGTATTAGTTTGGGCCTTTAGAAGAGCTCCATGAAGTAGTGTGTATGAAATTCTCCATACTGTTTTTCCTGTTTTAGTGGATGAATTTGTGTTCCTTATTGATCATTATATCTGAGAGTATTGTGCATTTTTGTAAATATGGTCTAAAACTACCTTTCTTTCTATGTAGCTACAGCAGTCTTCATATGTGTCTATAGCAAGCAACTCAAACTTCACCGGAACACCTGGTATCCAGACCCAGGCAAGGCTTCCATTCAATGGGTGAGTCTTTTGAAAATATGTAAGTGAAGTTGTTGGATCAGGTTAAATGCAACATTAAATATATGTATTTCAAAACATCATAAGATATTTTTTCCTCAAAGCCATGTGAGCACGCCTCTATAGAACTTTTTATTTTGAGATGCTTTAAACAGAGAAGTTACAGGAGGAGAGAATTCCCAAATGTCTTTTACTCAGATTCATCAGTTTTGCCACATATTCTCTCTTTCTTTTCTTTCTCTCTCTCATCCTGGATATGTTCTTAAAAATGATATTAACTAGTTTTCAAATTGTTTATGTTAGGTCCTTTCCTTTTTTTTTGTTGTTATTAATCTGTTTTTTAATCTGTGAATTGCTTCCTTTGCAATATTGGTTTAGAAGTGGTGCTTAGTTAATTGCATGGGACCAGTCCACCTCTCTCCACTTGCAACCCCGTATACCCCTTTCCCCTCATTGCTTTTATAATTGAATCCCAAAAGTTTTGAGCAGATTTCAGCTCTAGTTCTCTCAGAAGGAGAGTTTTTTTGTGGAGTGTTCTTTAGAAGCTATTCATAACCTCCTTCTTAAAAATTCCCTGTCTTGACTCTACAACTTGCTTTTGAATTTGATGTGAAGGGACAACATAGAGATGGATTATTAGAGATGGATACATTTGTTAAAGCTTTATTTTAGGAGGAATTTGCAGAGACATTTCCAATTTGCATAGTTATCTTTAATTGATTAAAATCTGTATCTTTTTTTTTGTATCTGTATAGCATAATACCATCAGAGTCTGCCAGTCGGCCCAGGAAGCCCTGTAATTGTACAAAATCGCTGTGTTTGAAATTGTAAGTCTTTTTGCTACTATTTCTTCATTGGACATAACTGAAAATACTTTTATTTTTTATTTTTATTTATTTTTATTTATTTTTTAATGTTTATTTATTTTTGAGACAGAGAGAGACAGAGCATGAATGGGGGAGGGGCAGAGAGAGAGGGAGACACAGAATCGGAAGCAGGCTCCAGGCTCTGAGCCATCAGCCCAGAGCCCGACGCGGGGCTCGAACTCACGAACTGTGAGATCGTGACCTGAGCTGAAGTCGGACGCTCAACCGACTGAGCCACCCAGGCGCCCCCTGAAAATACTTTTAAAAGTAAATGGAGTTAAATAAAAATTCTTAACCAGTTTCATAAGTCCAAGTAATTTAAATAAACGTGCAAGTGAATGAGCACTTATGATGGTGTAAAAATACTGTTTCATACATTCAGAAGTTATTTTATAGTCTTTAACATAGATGAGGCACTGGAGTAGGAATTTAGGGACACAGCAGCATGAGACAGACATAGTCTCTTTTGTTAATAATAATAAATTTGATTATATTTATGACCTTTATATTTGGTCTCCTAAGTGAGGTGATACTCTGAGTAGCTTCAAAAATTGTTGGATGGGGGCACCTGGGTGGCTCAATGAGTTAAGCATCTGACTTCGGCTCAGGTCGTGATCATACAGTTCATGAGTTCGAACCCCACATCAGGCTCTCTGCTGTCAGCGTGGATTCTCTGTCTCCCTCTCTTTCTGCCCCTCCCCTGCTTGCACACACTCTCTCTCAAAAATAAAAAAATAAACATTTAAAAAGAATTTGTTGGATGATTAATTTGCATATTAGGTCTGAACCAATAGATCTGACATGAAACACTTAAGTGAAAAGCACTGGTCATGTAAGTGGTTTAAAATCCCAGGAAGCATAACTGTAGTTCAAGTAAGCAGATTGCACTACTGGAATATAGCTCATGTGTTTCCTTTTTAATAATTTTGAAATAACTTACTTTGGGTTCACATAAAATCACATAGCTGTTGTGTTGACAGCAGTTACTACTGGAACTAAGTTTCTAAACCAAAATTCTAGGAGCCAGTGACTTTAATTTTGAGGCTGATCAACGTGGTTGACAGTCAGTAAAAATAAACTCTGTAAGTAGGTGGCTCTGCATATATAATGCTTTTAATCAGATAATTTCTAGTTTTATGTATTTTAACAATGACTTTTCTGGGATGCCTGAGTGGCTCATTCGGTTAAATGTCCAACTCTTGATTTTTGACTCAGGACACAATCTCACAGTTCATGGGTTTGAGCCCTGTGTTGGGCTCTGTGCTGACAGCATGGAGCCTGCTTGGGATTTTTTTCCTCTCCCTCTCTCTCTCTGCCCCTCTCCCTACTCTTGCTTGCTCTCTTAAAATAAATAAACAATAAAAAAAAAACAACAAACAATTACTTTTTTATGTGACTTGCACTGATTTTTGTATTCCAGATATTGTGATTGCTTTGCAAATGGTGAATTTTGCAACAACTGCAACTGTACTAATTGTTATAATAATTTGGAACATGAAAATGAAAGGCAAAAAGCAATAAAGGTGATTACTTTTTATTTTATTTAACTGACAGAAATTTCCAGTTTCACCTGATTTTTGTAGAACTTGGTTCCTTTACAATGAAAATTAGTTCCTTTTGCTGTATTTAATCTAATGTGATTGAGCTTCGGTTGATATTTGATCTGTTTTAATAGGCATGCCTTGACAGAAATCCAGAAGCTTTTAAACCTAAGATAGGGAAAGGAAAGGAGGGAGAATCAGATCGACGTCACAGCAAAGGATGTAATTGCAAACGATCAGGATGTCTTAAAAACTACTGTGAATGCTATGAGGTGAGATGCTGGTTGGGGAACATAATCTAACCATTTTTTTGAAAATAACTTTAGAAAGGGTATATTGTAAAAATTTACTTACAAATTGGGAAATTATTCTGCTATCGCAGTTTGAAAATATGCACAGTCGTTGCAAGGCCCCTAGTTTGAGGAAGACCTTCTGGCCTCCCAAGCAGGGCTTCAGAGGAACAATACCTTGGTCTTGTCATTATGGCTTTGGGACTCATTACCTGATTACCACTTCATAACTTCTTGATCATTATACCTGTAAGTGTGTAAATCAGAGCAACAATTTATTGATTTTTAGTAAAAATAACATCAGGGGGCGCCTGGGTGGCCCAGTCGGTTGGGCGTCTGACTTGAACTCAGGTCATGATCTCATGGTTCGTAAGTTCGAGCCCCGCATTGGGCTCTGTGCTGACAGCTCAGGGCCTGGAGCCTGCTTCGGGTTCTGTGTCTTCCTCTCTCTCAGCCCCTTCCCTGCTCGCTCTCTCTCTCTCTCTCTCTCTCTCTCTCTCAAAAATAAGTAAACATGAAAAAAAAAACTTTTTGGGGGTGCCTGAGTGGCTCAGTTGGTTGGGCGTCCAACTTCAGCTCAGGTCATGATCTCACGGTCCGGTCTGTGAGCTCGAGCCCCACGTTGGACTCTGTGCTGACAGCTCAGAGCCTGAAGCCTGCTTCAGATTGTGTCTCCCTCTCTCCCTGCACCTCCCTCACTCAAACTTTGTGTCTCTCTCTCTCTCTCTCTCAAAAATAAATAAACATTAAAAAAAAATAAATAAAAATTTTTTTAAATAACATCAAAGTGGATTGGAAACTAGCAGTTGTCTTTAATGGAAGAGTAGTGCTACCAACTGTCCCCCTGGGCTTTTGAAAATATATGTGGCTACAAAATAGTCTGCATTCCACGGGCAGTCCTGAAAGTGAAGATTTATCTTGCCCAACATGCCTATAGTGCCTTGTTGAAGAACAGTGCTCTTTGGAAAACTGAATTATGTTACGAAGTTTGCTTTCTGAGCATAAAAATAGGAAAGAAACATGAAATGTTGCTGGTTGAGGTTATTGGTCATTGTGAAGTGATTGCATCCATTTTTGCTACTGACCATGATTAGTCAGGCATCTTTGACAGGTGCTATTTATTTTATTTTTAAATGCTATTTAAATCATCCCCTTCTTGGGGCGCCTGGGTGGCTCAGTCGGTTAAGCGTCCGACTTCGGCTCAGGTCACGATCTCGCGGTCCGTGGGTTCGAGCCCCGCGTCAGGCTCTGGGCTGATGGCTCAGAGCCTGGAGCCTGCTTCCGGTTCTGTGTCTCCCTCTCTCTCTGCCCCTCCCCCGTTCATGCTCTGTCTCTCTCTGTCTCGGAAATAAATAAACGTTAAAAAAAAAAAAAAAATTAAAAAAAATTAAAATAAAAAAAAAAAAAATCATCCCCTTCTTGCTATAGACGAAGTACTACATAACTACATAATAAACATTGTTTTTATTTTCAAAGCTTAAATAGAATAATCTATTCATGCCCAAGATGAACCCTGTGTTAGTGTATTTGCTTTTTTGGTGTACCTGAAACTCTTCACTGACAATCTTTGGAATTGAGTCATCCCTACAGTTAGCTGGCTCTTCTCATCTATTAGATTTTCATACTTTCAGATTTCATATTCAGAAGGATACCTTATTTTTTGTTTTGGCAGAAGCCCTGGCGTTGTACTTGGTAAAGCAATACCAAGGACGGCATTCTCCCCTCATAAGGTTGCTCTGCTTTAGGAGTGTGTGCCTGCCATTCAGTACCCCTTCCCATTCAAAATGTGTCACAGTAAAGATTATGTGTGCTGTATTCCCTATGTAATGAATTCGTAATTCACCTGTGTTAGAAGTCAAATACTCCTTCTAAGAAGTATAGTAAGGTAACCTCTTGTTGGTCCTAAAGTCAAAATGAATGAAAATTGTGTATAATTAAGAGTATTTTGAAAGTGTCTTAAATAATGTTTTAGAGTCCAACAAGTCAGTTTTTTTATCCTTTTTTTATCCTGAATTTTTATTTGAATTAAAAAATTTTTTTTTAAGTTTATTCGTTTTTGAGAGACAGAGAGCAAGCAGGGGTGGGGCAGAGAGAGAGGGAGACACAGAATCTGAAGCAGGCTCCAGGCTTTGAGCTGTTAGCACAGAGCCCGACATGGGGCTTGAACTCACAGAATGTGAGATCAGACCTGAGCCAAAGTTGGATGCTCAACCCACTGAGCCACCCAGGTGCCTCTGGACTCCTTTATTTGAACACATGATGAAATAGGTGGCATCTGTTCATAAACCATGTCATACAAAATTTGTCATGGATATTTAAAAAATGTAAGAATAGCATATTCTTATTATCAAACCAAGTCCACAAAAAGAGACAAAATGGAAATTGATGTAAAGCTGGGTCAGAAGGGCAAAGAAGCCCTTCCATGCATATGGCATTGAACGGTCTGTACATGCTAGGCATATGATAAACATACAAGAACTAACAATTATATATTTATAGAGAGAGAATTTATAGAAATAGAAAAGCTGGTTGAAGTATACTAAAAGAGAGAAAGCTGCCCAGTTATAAAAATCCTTGACTTTCAGAACACACATAGTGTCTAATAACTAACTTGTCACTCTCAAAGACCAAGAAATGGAAGAACTGGATTGCACTAATCTAGGACTAGCAGTGGCTGATTCGCCCCTTGTGAATTGGTTGTGATATTGTCTGACAGTTTGTGTGTTCATTTGTTGGTCTTTTGAATTGAATTGGCTTTTTTTGGTCCAGTTAGTCTGCATCTGGATAACACATGCCTGTTCCTTTCACTCACCTTTCAAGGCTTGTTGAGTGGAGATGTGAGCGTCCACATTTTTTAAATGGCTGTGCCTTGTAACCTTTTTTCCTCTCCTTGTTTTTGACCACAAGGGAAGTTGAATCAGCAAAGCTAAACGGATACTCTGTCATTCTAATTTCTTCTTCCTGAGTTCCTGTTAGATTATTAGTACCTTTCTTACAGTTCTTCATACTTAATCCAAATTATCGTTATTGGTGTGTCTTTTTCACCCTTGATATCAGGGATTTTATCTCTTCATCATTAGATACTTATTAAGTGTAGCTTAACTCCATTAACCCAGAATGTATATCCATTTTGGTCCCTTGGTAAAGAGAATTTATTTGTGTATTGTAAGAAAGGAGCAGGGTTAAATGTGTTCGTCATAATACGATTTGTTTGTCTTGCTAGGTGCTGTAGAGAGAAAGGGCAGTTGGTATGTTTCTTTAAATTGACATGGGTTCACTGAAGAAACTGCATCCAACAAAAGATACTCAAATTTACTAGGCTTGGGAAATGTCAATGACGGAACAATGAGATCTCACTTCACCTCTTTCCCCCAGATTGCTAAATATTAAAAAGAGCTAGAATATACACTGTTGGAGGGAATGTGGGAAAGGCTTCTTTCATACATTGCTGATGAGATGTGAGGTGTTACAGCCTTTTGTAAAGACAGTCTGCCCACATCTATTAAAATACACATACCCTTTGGCCAGTGAGCCCAATTCTAGAAATGTAGCTCATAGAAATAAAAGCATATATATGTATATATATATAAAATAATCTTTTATGCATTATTTGTAGTACTCAAGAACTGGTAACAAAATAAATGCCCAGCAACAGGCAAGTGAATGCCCAAATAAAAGGTGGCACATCTATACCAGAGATTAATACTCAGACATTAAATAGAATGAATTCAGCCTATGCTAGATGACTTGGGGGGAGGGATTCCATGAGGTGTAGTGTGAGAAACGGAAGATGCAGAAAGTGGGGCATATGATTTTGTAAAACAAACTAAAAAAAAGATGTGTATTTGTTAGTTAAGATAGGTATATGTACATAAGGGCTGTGTTTTTCATAAATATATATGTTTTACACATTTTTACATACAAGGACACACTGGTTTAATATGGACTATGGAAGGATTTGGGGACGCTGGAGAAGGGGATTCAGGGAGGGAGATTATGGAGATTATCCATAATAAAAATAGCATCTATGAAATTCCTTTCATGTGATAATTGTGTGTTTGCATGAGTGGGAAATGATCAACACGTTGAGGTGTATGGATTCCAGATAACTTATTTTTTTAATATTGTATCATTCATATTCTTTATAAAGAACACACGTTAATCATATCAGGAGGAAAACCTTTAGCGGGGGAAGAAATATGGAAGCACTCAAAAACAAACACTGTGTAGCCGCTCTTGGACTTAAATATTTGACCTGTCCACGTGTACGTAGCCCATTGAGTGTCAGGAAGAGAGGTTTCCATTGTATCTTATGTCATTTGAGCAGTTAGTTCTGTTGTCTGTTGATTTGATTAGAGTCTACTTAAGAGTAATGCTTTTTGGGTTTGATTTGGAAGCTTTTCTTTTGTAAATCTTTTAGGCAAAAATAATGTGTTCCTCAATATGCAAATGTGTTGGCTGTAAGAATTTTGAAGAAAGCCCAGAACGAAAGACACTGATGCACTTGGCAGACGCAGCTGAAGTAAGGGTACAGCAACAGACGGCAGCGAAAACTAAGTTATCGTCTCAAATTTCGGACTTGCTTACTAGGCCAACGCCGGCTTTGAATAGTGGAGGAGGAAAGTAAGTCAGTATTTTAATGTCTTTTTATAGTATAACATCAGTATTATTTCTGGTAAAGTTTCTTCTTTTTGGACAAGGCTAAGTTCATGCTTTGCCTTGTTGCAAACCTCTTTTTGCATTGTCTTTCTATCTCTCGTTACTTGTAAAGGATTTTGAAGGTAATAGGAAAACCACTGTGAGATATAGTACACACTTCTAAAATGCTTTGTGCTTAATTCGATTTCTCTCCACTAAGATGAGGTAGTGATGTAATTTGACAAATCCCTAAGAAAACTGAATTTTTACACCTGTTCCTGGTAGTAGTATCATCCACACTTTTGCACATCCTTACCTTCTGTTGCCTTTTCCGTGCCCATGTAGCACTTTTCCCCATCCTACTGGGGCACCTTGTTTCACTGGACTGCTAAACTCTGGAGTAGGAAAGCTCGAGCTTTAAAGTTCGGCCGAGCTGAGTTTAAATACTGTGTGTGCTACGCAGTAGTTTGTGAATTCGACAAGCACTCCGCCTCTCTAGGTCTCGGTTCTCTTGTCCTTCCCATCATCCTTACCAAGTGGCCACAAAGAATAAAGCATCGCTGTCCCAGTGTTTGGCAGGGTCCAATGCCGCACAGCTTGCTGGTGTGGATTTGTATCAGAGGGTTTAGTAGAGGTTAGCTTGCAGAATTATTAAATGCAGTGAGCCTTCCAGATGGTATATTATGTAAAATGCCTAAGTTGAAATAGGCTCCAATGCTTACAGAAATGCTTCTTTTTGTACAAAATATTTCAGATAGCAATTCTGAAGAACTATTATACAGTGTTACTAACTATACAATATTAACGTTATTGTAATAGTATAATATTTTCTAATTTAAAGAGTTTTGCATTTTAAAGATTTTTATACAACTGTACAGCAGCCCAAACCCTCAACTACTCTCTTGTCACAGTAGGTCTGAATTTCAGACTTCATTTGTTTTGCAGTTTCCTTCTGTCAGTGTCGTTGGTAACATTAGTGTCGTGGTTACGTTAGGTTGCCTGATTGGTCTCTGAAGGCTTTAAGACGTGGCTACATATAGCAAGCCTCAGGATGGATTGCTCTTATTTAATACTTAATAGTTGAGGTCTTTATGAATGAAACTCCATGTAGAGAACAGCATTTGGTTTCCCCACTGTTTTGTTTGTCATGATGGAAAAATGCAAAATTTTGGTGTGCTTTTTGTTTTGTGAACAATATATGGGACTCTGGGAAAGTACTTTATTGTTAGTGTTGTCCAGGAGATACTGCTTGCAGTGCTCAATTTTATTCATTCATTGAACAAATATTCATGGAGTGTTTCTATGTGTCAGGCAGTGTTCTAGGCTGTGAAGAAACAGCAATAAATAAAACAAAGACTGCACTCTGAAAACTAATTCACGAATTAGGAGTACTTTGTTATAGAATTATCCAGTTGACATATAGAGTTAACATCTTTTAGTTAACCAGATAACCTTGTGTAGGTAATAAGACATGTATTTTATGTAAAATTATATTTTCTTATATGCAATAATAAAACAGGTCTAACTTTTTAAAGCTCTTTGGGCTGTGCTTGTGCTCACTGCACAAATTGTAATGTTCAGTGTGTTGGTGAGTCATGAACATGTTAACAGATATTCGTGTGAAGTAATGTCATCCACTTTTGTTGTTATTCAACACCATCATCGTCTCTCTTTCTCTCTCAAAAAATCATTTCAGATTGCCATTTACATTTGTAACTAAGGAAGTAGCGGAAGCCACATGTAATTGCCTTCTTGCCCAGGCAGAGCAGGCAGACAAGAAGGGAAAATCAAAGGCAGCAGCCGAACGGATGATACTGGAGGAATTCGGACGATGTTTGATGAGCGTCATCAATTCTGCAGGCAAAGCAAAAAGTGACCCTTGTGCCATGAATTGCTAACTCTTGCACAAAAGACTGATAAATGGAACTGTACAGAAAATTGAAGGTCCAGGGACACTTGATTTTCTGGAAGATAATTTAACAATGATTGTACTGTTAATTCAGTCCTTGTGTGACCTGAAGTTATAATATTGAAAGAAGAAATTTTAAATGAGGAAATTAGTACATTTTAAATCTTAGTTAAATCTGTTTATGCCCCTTCTAAATTGGGTTTTTCTTTATTGTATTATATAGATTTTAATTTGCATGGGTTTCTTAAGAATTAGATGTTCTATCCATCTGATGCTATTGACAAAGGACATTTATAAATTAATATAATTTATAATGTATGGCGTTGTAGGACTTTGTTCCAGTAGAAAAAGCCAGAGAACCATTGGTATTACCCAGTCATTCTTTGGCACTAGACCTAAGCAGATAGAATGTCTACATAAACAAATTCTTATGAAACATATTCAAATGACATTTTTGTGTTTAGAAAAGCACTACCTTTTTAAGAAAAAAACTTTTTAGCACAGATTCTGGAATAATATCGTGTTGTCACTTTGGGAATGTCAGAAGGGGAAGTAATCCATAGGCATACTTTTAAAATTAAGAAGTTGTTTTTTAAGAAAAACTGTTAAGGGACAGGCAGTAGTTCTTGATAGGCAAGGTGTTTCTCTAAGAAAGAGTGACTAAGAAATGCTCTGGGATGTTTCCATTTTCTTTGAAGGAGGTGCTGTGTATTTGAAATGATATTAATAAATTGTCAGAGTGATTACTGGGTACTATTAAAAGTGAGAGGTGCATATGAATAGAACTTATTATGTAGTGATAATACAGAAACTTACATAATCATCAGGTATAAAATTTGACTTGGATGGAGAAATAAAGAACATTGAAGCTCTAATAAATGAATTGAGGGAAAGACTTTTCATCTATACAATTCTCTTTATAGACTTTTGAACTAAGAGGTCTCAATCCAGTGTAGGAGTCTTACTTGATTTACTGAAAGGGCCTCCTAACAAAGCTTTCAAAATTATAGTGGGACTTCTTTTTATAAGGGAAGCTTAAAATGGCATTATTTTTAGCCAGTGATTTGATAAGCTGAAGGTATGAGTGTTTTCTTATTATTACTAAAATAACCTAAATCATTTTCACAAATTCAAAATTCAAGAGCTTTATGAATTTAAGAGCCTGTAAGAGGACTCTGGATTTTATGACAAGAAAAACCATGTTGGAATTCAGGCATTTTGTTAGGTACCTTAATCCTCAGTAATTATTAGTATATGATTATTACATTTCCTACAAGGAATCTATAGTTGTATGTATTAAGTATGTATATATGTTCATATGAACATGCAAGATATAGGCAATAGAAATTAATCCAAAAGAAGATTCCGTTATTCATTGAAGTATCTTCCTTTTGAAATTTGGATTTATAAAATTATAGTGCAGTAACTTTAAATGTAGATAGTGCAAACATTCTTAGCACCTCAGTCTAGTATGTTTAATTAAAATTTGTATAAATGTAAATTAGTGTAAGAGGATAAAATATCTAATCAAGTTATTTTTCAAAAGATTACAATACCTTTTTGGTCTAAACCTAAACTTTGTTCATTTTGTACATACTCTGTGTTTAATTCTAATTGCACCTTTGTGATGTGTATTTATATACAGTGTGCAGAAAATGTTTGTGAAATTTGGATTACAATTGTAGATTATGTATGACGGCATTGCTTGAGAATGTTTTGCTTGTAAAAACTTGAAGGTGCAATCAAATGCTACTAGTTTTTCTGATTTTCAAGAAGCTATCTAAAGTATTAAGACTTTCCTTCCTGTGTAGTACTTACTAAGCAACTTTTTGTATTTAGGCATTTGCATCAAATTGCTGAACAAGATTAATATCCACATTAATTCAACAATTTTAAAAGACTATTTGGGGAGGGTTGGGTATATAATTTTTTTAGCTCTATTTACATCCCAAAGTAGAAAGATTAAATTTATATTTACTAGAGCTATTCAAAGAATACACTTTTCTATATTGTAAAAACAGGACAGCAAAGTAAATCATACAGAAAATAAACATTTATACTATTCTGTAAAAAAAAAAAAAAGTTTGTTTTTTTTCTTTAAGAACACCCACTTTTAACCATTTAATGTACCAGAAAAGAAACTTAAAATATCTGATTTTAAGTGAATTTGACATTACTTCTGAAAGCACACAAATAATAAGTATAATTTTGCCCAATTATTAACCCAAAATTGCTTTGAAATGAAAATAGGCCTTTTTTCCACTGTGTAAAGGCAGAAACTCAGTCTACTCTTTCCTTTCTTTTTTGATGTTTTTCTTTCTTTTTTAATGTTTGGTGTTTTTATGGTGAGCACCTTTCTCAGTTTCCTTTTCTTTCAAGAACAAAAAGCAACCTATAGGTCTTATCTGGGAAACAAAACCTTAATGTTGCAGGTAATAAAACAAGCAGAGCAGCGACTTTAGGGAGAGACTACTGCTTTAGCTTCCCAGTTCTTGGATTCAGACAAATAACATATTCTAAATCTTATGTCAAATGTGAATAAAAAAAATCTTTAGAAAAGTTTTCCACTTTTATTGTTCTGTAACAAACAGC
Organism: Panthera uncia; assembly: GCF_023721935.1. Lineage (NCBI taxonomy): Eukaryota > Metazoa > Chordata > Mammalia > Carnivora > Felidae > Panthera > Panthera uncia. The sequence goes on along the minus strand of NC_064811.1, from coordinate 66,525,608 downwards.
TAAGAGAATACTTGTTATGTAAATGCAGCTTCAAACTAGGATCTCTACCATCATGTTGCATCCTTTTTCAGCATTTTCTGTAGAAATTCCGTAGCAGCAACCCAAAGGAGAAGGAAGCCAATCAGCTATAGAAAGAAAGCCTTTGCTATTGGAGTTATTTTCTACTGTGTTAATTACTTAGGGCTGTGTGTGTCTGTGTGTGTGTTTCCTTAATGCAGATTTTGTCATTATCTATAGACCAAACGTGAGGTTTTTATGATCCAAATGACTTTATAAAATGAAAGGTATAAGGGCTTTTTTTTTTTAATTATAATTTTTAAATAGTTTTATGAAAGCATTTAAGGCATTTTTTTTTCTCAAAAGCATTAAGAAAATATATTCAGGGTAATATTTACTATAAGGCCAGAGACATTTAACTCCCTGATTATATTATCAAATGAAGTCTAGCAATAGATAAAAAGAATGCATCATGATCAGGTTGGGTTTATCTCCGGAATAAAAAGTTGACAACATTCAAAAATAATCAGTGTAACTCACTGCATGGATATAAAAAAGAAGTAAAACTGTATGATCGTAAAAGTTGCAGAGAACCTTTTGAATATACTAAAAACTACTGAACTTTAAAAGGGTTAATATTACAATATGTATATTATAGCTCAAATATTTTTCCAAAAAAGTTAAAAGGTACAGAAAAATTATGACAAAATTCAAGGCCCACTTATGAGTGAAATGTGCACACACACACACACACACACTCTTCAGCACACCAGGAAGAGAAAGGATTCTCAACCTGAAAAGACCATTTACTAAAAAGCCTACAGCTAATATCATATGAATGGTGAAGACTGAATGTTTCCCCTGCTAGACTAGGAACAAGACACTCCTACAACATTGTATTGGAGGTCACTGTATAGTAAGCAGGGGAGCACAGATAGGAAATAAGACAGTATCTACTGGTCAATGTGACTGCCTATATACAAAAGTCAGTAATCTTTAAAGAAAAAAAGCTAGAAAAAGTTGAGTTTAAGCAAAGTCAATATGTAAAATTGTATTTTTACATAGTAGCAACGAACATTTAGAAACAAATTTTTACAATTAGCATAGCACCACAAAATGTGAAATGTAACAGATATATACAAGATCTGTAGGTAAAGTGTAGAAAACATTGATAAAATCAGAGAAGACCTTAAAAAAAGGAGAGATCTACCATGTTCGTGAATTGGAACATTAGATTCTATGAAGATATCACTTCTCTCCAAATTGATCTTTAGATTTCCCAAAGCTCCAGCCAAAATCCCAGCAGGAATCTTTGTAAAAAATCAACAAGCTGATTAAACAATATATAGAGAAAGGTACAATTAGAACAGCCAAACATTTCTGAATAACGAACAAAGGTGAAACTCCTACTTGACTTCAAGGCTCATATAAGGCTCATCAGGTCACTGTGGTACTGGTGAAATGTTAGACCAATGGATCAATGGAACAGAACAGAGCCCAGAAGTAGACCCATATATATGTGGTCAATTTCTTACAAAGGCTCAAAGGTAATTCAGGGAACAATCTTTTTAACAAACACTGCTGGGATATCCATATGTAAAATATGAATCTCAACTTCTACCAAAGACCAGAATGAACTGAAAATGGATCATAACCTAAAAATGAAAACCCTAAAGTGACCAAATACCTAGAAGATAACATGAGAAGAAAAATCTGTGGCTTTGGGTTAGGCAACGTTTTCTTAGATATGAAACTAAGAAGTATCCCTAGAAGATAAAAACTGATAAAATGCATTTTTCAAAATTAATGTCTGCTCTTCAAAACACAATAAGAAAAGCCACAGACTGGCAGAAAATATTTGCAAAACACATTAGATAATGCACTTCTATCCAGAATATATAACACTCAATAAAAAAAACCAACCTTCCAAAAGAGGGGCAAAAGACTTCAACAGACCTTTCACCTAAGATTATGTGGATGGCAAATAATCCTATGAAAAGATGCTCAGCATCATTAGCCATTAGGAAAATGGAAATGAAAGCCACAGTGAAATATTACTGCACACCTATTAGAATGGCTAATTCAAAACTAAACCCTGGCCATACCAAGTACTGGGAAGAAAGGAGAGGAACTGGAAGTTTCATACATTTCCTGATTGGAATGCAGAGTGGTGAAGTTATTTCACAAAAAGAGTTCTGGCAGTTTGTCATAAAGCATAATATATACTTACTATGTTACCCATTGGATGGATACAACACATTTTTATTTATCCATCATTTGGATATTTAGGTTTTTTCACTTTGTAGCTATAATAATATGAAATTTGTGTACAAATTTTTACATGGACATGTTTTTATTTCTCTTGGGTATATTATATATATGCCTGTCAGTAGAACTGCTAGGTGATATGGTAACTCTGTTCAACCTTTTGAAGAGCTGCCAAGCTGTTTTCCAAAGCATCTGCATTCCCACCAACAGTGTAAGAGGGTTTCAGTTTCTCCACATTCTTGTCAACACTTGCTATTAACTTTTTTACTATAACCATCCTAGTGGGTGTAAAGTGATACCTCAGTGTGGTTTTGATTTGCATTTCCCAGATGGTTTATGATGTTGGGCACATATTCATGTTTTTATAGGCCATTTGTATTATCTCCTCTGAAGAGTGTCTATTTACATTCTTTACCCATTTTTCAAACTGGGTTATTTGTCCTTCATTATTGAGTTATAGGAGTTCTTTGTATATCCTAGATACAAGTCCTTTATCAGATGTGTGAGTAGTAAAAATTTTCTCCCATTCTGTGGGTTGTCTCTTGACAGTGTCCTCCGAAGTAAAAGTTTTTTTGTAGTTTTTTTGGTGAAGTCCAATTTGTATTTTGTTGTTCATGTTTTTGGTGTCATGTTTAAGAAACTATTGCCTAATCTAAGTCTCAAAGATTTGCTCTCTTCTAAGAGTTTTACATTTTTACCTATTACATTTAGGTCTTTGACCCATTTAGAGTTAATACTTTTGCATGTGGATATCCAGTTGTTCCTGCTCTACGTGTTGAAATGTAGGAAGGATAAATTTCTAAAGAGAATGTTTTTCTCTGATGAAAAAAGGACAAAGGTGCTAAGTGGAAATTATAAAGTAAATTACCCTCATCAAATATGAATAATTTATTTTAAAAATTCGCCATAAAGCATATCATGTTAAGTAAACTTGGTATCAGACTTGAAATACTTTCACTAAGGCAAGAGCAATTAACTGTTAAAGGCAGTGAAGGAGAGGTGCCTGGGTGGTTCAGTCAGTTAAGGGTCGGACTTCAGCTCAGGTCACGATCTTATAGTTCATGGGTTCAGGCCCTGCGTCGGGCTCTGTGCTGACAGCTCAGAGCCTGGAGCCTATTTTGGATTCTGTGTCTCCCTCCCTCTCTCTGCCCCTCCCTGCTCACACTCTGTCTCTCAAAAATGAATAAAAACGTTAAAAAAATTTTAAAAAGGCAGTAAAGGAAATATTCCTGTTGTGAATATTTGTCCAATTTATCCAGCACTCAAAGAAATAGTGCAAAACACTAAACTACAGAATATACTAGTACATTAGTAAAATGCAGTAAAATGCAACAGCAAAGAACATGAGACACCTACAGATATAAACCTAGTTTTAAGTAAAGATCTGGACAAAACTTGGATTTATATAAGCAATAAGTTAAAGGTGGTGATTTACAAGTAGGATTCTTTTAAATAAGATTCATCCTGGGGTATCTAAAATTCTATTGCAAATACAACCCACACTTTTGAGACTTCTCAGCGATAGCTCTTACATAAAATTTAGTACAACTCTGGTTACATCTCCAAACTTAAACCTTTGTTTGAGGTAGAACAAAACAAATATATCAAAATATATAATTTAAGGAGAATTTCAGTTAATAAAACTCAAGTTTTGCCTAGTCATTAATCTTTTGCAATTTTAAGTTTTCATATTAATTATACTTCATGACTATTCACATACAAAGAGTAGATGTTTTACACACATAGGGGAATCATGCGCTTGTTTCTTCTTTTATCCATTTAAAACACTCCTCATATGTGAAAGTACAACATATACCTACATTTTTCTACTCATCTTTTCAAGTCTGGGTGTGACAGAATGGAGAAAATTGTCCTTAGGTATGTTTCCATCTTCAGATCATTTAAGCTTCTCCTAAATTTCTGAAAAAACTAATCATGTAATTAAGACAAATATTTTCATAACCACTGTCTCAACTGCCCATCTTTTTCTAATTTATTAATTGGATGTTGTGAAGTCCCTTTATTCATTCAACACTGAAAATATATTTCAGCCTCCCTGCAAAACACGACACTTCAGAAGAGCTTGAAATAAGGCTTCTCCTCATTCTCTGATGAGCATCGGGCTCTTCCAGTGGAGTCAAGTAAGTATCCACTCTATTATTCAAAAGTAGTATTTTGAAGTCCAAGGACAATGGATTGTGAAAATGACATCCCCTATTTACTTCTCAGACTACATTCCCCAACTTCGTTGCAGCACACGGAACCATCTCATGGCTCATGTGCTTACCTTCTGCCCGATAAAGCCTAAGTATTTCCATTTTAGGGTACCCTGGCAAAAGGATTTTGTGGTATTTGATATTTTAACTCAGCCTAATTTTCAAACCACATCTAGATTTTCACATGTAAGTAAAAATTACATCCAAGGTTTTATATTCCTTTTTCTTTTTTTTTTTTTTCTGTCAACATTCTTAAGAGCTGTAAACCAAAGCTCTTTTAGGGAATGTAGTCTATTTATAAAATAAGTCAATGTTTTAATGACTGTTAGTTGTTGTTATTCTCTCTTGTTTTAAAGTAGACTGAACAAGTTAAAAAGTATGTCCAGTCATACTACTCAGTCTTATAGTAGTATATTCAAAGGCAGCATCTGTTGGCTGGTCTGTTCCTACTGACTTAACTGCGTTCTACATTCCGAGTAACTGAAATGTTGCAAACCATACCAAGTACAAGCAGATTTTATAATACGCATAATTAGAAATCCTAGTATTACAAACTTGTCAACTGTGCAGAATGGTCAATTTATAAAATATGGTAGGTTGAACTTTAAATGTTGACCAATAATTTTTCATGAAAATTTTAATATATTTTAGGTCCCTCATTTGAATGGATATCCATCATTACTTAACAAATGCCTGCATTTATTGGTATTAGCAAAACTTGAACATCTGTAATCCTGTAATGATGACCAGTGTATTCTTGGCAAAGTTTTCATTTCAATTCTTTCTGAATGGTGTTTTAAAGGGTACTGAGCTGCATCTTTACCTCTGATCTTTAAGAAACAGATTATTATATCCTTTAGTAACTTTACAAAGTGATTGATGGCACACACTTCTCCGTCAAAGAGATGCTCATCTAAATCTACAAAAAGATAAATATGCCCAGAAAGCTCACATAATATTTTCTGCTGAAGATACAATTCTCTCTGTTTAGGAAGTAGTTCATAGACTGTCATTCTTGAATGGGTTCTTACAACTCGCTCACAAATATTTATGACTTGACAAAGACTTTGTGAAGGGAAATGTAAACCATTCTTCTTTTTAACACACAACAGTGACCCAATTTTAGCAACCTTGAGATCTGATGCATACAGTGCACTGATGCACTCCTCACAAGTTAAAAGAGCTGATAACTTATTTGCAACATAACTGGCACAACAGATGAGTTTTTGCCTGTGATCTGACAGATCTAGTAACGCCTCACTTAGCGAACAATTAGACCAGTCTCGGCAAATATCCTCTTTGTGAAAAAGAGTCTTTATGCCGCTGACGCCATACTGACGCTGAACGGTCCAAAGGGCCAAGTCTGTCCTTCGAGCAATTGAAATGTCAAGGATGCTTACTTCACTTAGAAAAGCTTCATCTTGTGATCTGTATCTGGTCTCCAACTTATGGTAAGCTTTCTGGAATGCCATACAGGTAGGGTTAGAACCAGTTACTAATACCTGTCTAAGCATCTTGAGAAATAATTCCAGATGATCTTGACTGAATTTATAAGTCAGAAGATATGGAAAAGGCATGACCTTTGGGAAAACGTAATTCTGATAGAGCCATTTTAGGCTCTCAGCATTAAGCAAAAATCCCAGGAATCCTAGTTTTCGCTTACCTTTAATTATTTGATTATTGCTAGCGTCAGATAATGTAACAAAGATTGTCTTGGCTTCAATTAACACGCGATTAATTTTACTATAAGTTTCAGGCAGTAGAGGTCCTTTAAGTCCCTTTCCATAACAGTTCCTACTATTAAAAATGTCAAACAGGTTGTTAATTAAGCGTAAAAAATGGACGGTACCAATACAGTTTTGAAAAGGAGGCAGGCCTAACGATAGCAAGCACTCCAACGCGCTGGCCACACTCTCACTGAACAGTTGGGCAGCACAGTTCGTCTTCAGCACGTGGTTTTTCAAATTTGCAAGTTTTCTTGGGAGTCTTTCTATGTTTGCTAATTCCTGGTCCCCCAGGGCTACTAAGTCCACAAGGTGCTGCCAATGTGCCGTGCCATTAATAAACTGAATGCTTTGAAAATTCTGAAATGCATTTCTTATTAATCTGAGCAAATGGCAAGAATCAAAGAAGTATGCAATCTGTTGACTAGAAGATGAGGGATGCTGAAATGTACACTTCATGTTGTCTCCGTCAATATGTATTCCCAACGCTTTTGCCATCTGAACGCTGTGAGCTGTAGCATCAGAGGTGACGGCCAAAACCGTGATCCCTATGTCACTTAGTTTGCCAATGGTAAGACGAAGCAGCTGAGCCTGCAAATATCCAGATGCCCTGTTAACAAAAAAATAACCAAGAGGTGTTCTCCAGTGACCAGAAATACCCACGGCCATTAACAAAATAGTTTCGGACGCAAGGGGCGTTTCATCAGCATCAAGTATGCCGAGGCCAAAGTCCATAAACCCTTGCAAATGGTGACTGCTGGGGTCCCACTGAAGTTGTTGCTTGAGAGATACGCCTTTTATTATCAGTGAACAATACTGGTAGAGCTGGTCTCCGTTCTCTACTCTTCGCTGAAGAAAAGAAAAAATGTTGCTGTTGAAGCCTGGACTGGGTTTGCATTTGGATAACCATCTGGGAAATATAAAAATATATATATATATATAAAACTCAAATGAAGAAATTAAAAAAAAAAAGGAAAAAATACCTTAACTGCTGCTAAGTTGCTTCAGATCCCTATAGAAACACAGCCAAATATAAGTAGCCAAATTCTATGGACATTTTCAAGCATCTATTCAAATAGTTACCATAAAATACTAAGATAACAGAGAAGCTTAGACACAGAGTAAGTATTTCAATACACCATTGCTCATCTACTTCTTTAAGATATATACAAAACAATTACCCGGTTTGTTGTAACTGTCGTGTTTAGATCATAAACCAGTCTTACCTGTAAATTCAATGAAATGAGAAAACGGTTGAAGGGGAAGGAAACTTTGAGAACATCTAGCACATCTACCTCATTTTAGAGATTGGGAAACGGGGACAGAGGCAGAACTGAAGCCGCACAGCCCTTGCTGTGCTGCTAGCTGCATACAAGTGTGAAGCCCAGCTTTCCCGGTGTCCTGACAGTGCTTTTCTCACTGCTCCTTGCGACCTCAAATTGTGCCCTCAAGGAACAATGAAGGCGTCTGCATCTGTCTGCCCTGCACAAAGTACCTACACTACTACCTTAGGAGTTCTTTTGCAGTGTCCCTGACCTTTCCATACTGGTTATGCTTTCCAATTACTGTTAGTGGCTGTCTTCAGAATCCTTTTCACTCAGTTCTAATTTACCTCTAATTTGCTGTAGGGTCAGGAGAGACAATAGCCAAATTTAAGAACTATCTAAAATAAGACAAATTGGATTCTCTAGTAGAGACTGACGTGTTCATCTTAGCTAAAGTTTACTTCTGTAACTCAAATGACTTTTTGGAATGTTATATTTCTGACTTGGGGGCTATATTCCAGACTGCCAAGGTTTCTTCCTGGACAGCAGGCCTCTAATTGAGATTTTAATGTACCTCGCCCTAAGTATTTCAGGACAGGGCTTTCCACATACTTTGCCGCAAACTAAAAGTTCTGTAAATGAAATTTACCCTCATTACGTGCCATGCACACATATATGTAACATATGTGTGTGTATAATGCCAATTATGACCCACTGAATTGATTTCAAGATGCACTAATGGGTTTGAAAAACACACTTACAGGATGCAAAAGACATCAATTTTAAGCTGCTTGTAACCTATTTAAGAGACAAATGTATTAATCAGTTGTTTATATTTTAAAATAGGATGAAACAGTAAGATAATGAGAAAATAGGACAGTGGTTACCCACCAGGGTGCTACAGCCCAGTAGTATATTGAATGTCCTTTGCAAATGGGTCTCCAAATTTTAATTGTTTAAATTTTTTTCTTGCATTAGGATTGACTCTCAAATGAACACCAAAGATGCTGTGCTGCACATGGAGTCAGTATATTATGAAACTACCTAATGCCTCTATGTAAAAGTTTTTATTTAAAAAAAAAAAGTTTTTTAATGTTTTTATTTATTTTTGAGACAGAGAGAGACAGAGCATGAGCAGGGAAGGGGCAGAGAGAGAGGGAGACACAGAATCTGTAGCAGGCTCCAGGCTCCGAGCCGTCAGCACAGAGCCTGACGCGGGGCTTGAACCCACAGACTGTGAGATCATGACCTGAGCTGAAGTCGGACGCTTAACCAACTGAGCCACCCAGGCACCCTGTAAAAGTTTTTATTTTAAATAGGCTTTTTAAAAAAGCTTGTTCTGGGGCGCCTGGGTGGCTCAGTCGGTTAAGCGGCCGACTTTGGCTCAGGTCACGATCTCGCAGTCCGTGAGTTCGAGCCCCGCATCGGGCTCTGGGCTGATGGCTCGGAGCCTGGAGCCTGCTTCCGATTCTGTGTCTCCCTCTCTCTCTGCCCCTCCCCTACTCATGCTGTGTCTCTTTCTGTCTCAAAAATAAATAAACGTTTAAAAATAAATAAATAAATAAAATAAAAATAAAAAAGCTTGTTCTTTGAGCTTGATTTTTAAATAGATATCTAAATTGTATTTTTTTAATGTTTATTTATTTTGAGAGAGAGAGAGAGAGGGAAAGAGGGAGGGAGGGAGAGAATCCCAAGCAGCCTCTGCACCAGCAGCATGGAGCTGAAAGTGGGACTCAAACTCACAACTGTGAGATCATGACCTGAATCAAAATCAATAGTTGATGTTTAACCAACTGAGCCAACCAGGCGCCCCAAGAGGATATTTTAAATTGAACAATAGCTTAGTTATAGAGTGATTATAAGGAGTCAGTTGGGTGGCTTAAAACTCTGCCTGAAAAAATACAAGGCTGAAGAGCCATCGTGCCAAGGGGTGTTTTTCTTTAAGACTATTAGCTCCACTGGCACTCTTTTTTCTTTTTCAAAATAAATAACATTAAAAAACAACAATAGAAAAAGACTCTTAGCTCCTCCCATGGTCTTGTTTACCTTTGAATCTCTCACATCATCTTACCTATAGAGGGAGCTAATTTATTAATTGGAATGAAAACCTAAATAGAAAATTAGAGACAGAGAAAATCTACTAAGATCATACCATATATATCACTGTTATGATAAGGAAGGCTGAGGATGTTATGACATTCTTACAAAAGATATGTAAAAACAAACTACCTTAAAGACCCAAAGAACTGGAATTATAAGAAGCACAGCTCTGGGAAGGTTCTAGACATAGAGAATTCAAGAGAGAACTGATAAAGATCCAACATCAACACAAAGAAAATTACAGAGGTGACTGATAGTGGCTAATAATTAGAAAAAGATATGACAAGTTGAAATCAGTGAAGCAGGTACCTGTCTCACTGAACAAGGGTTTTCAAAAATATGAGTCTAGCTTGGTCTGTCATCATCTAATTTTTTACCGTATAACTGTTTCTCCATCATCACAGGAGGAAAAATAACTATTCAAATTGTCTCTTTTCTCCTCAAAGTTTTTTTAAAGTTTTAAAATTTATTTTTTGAGAGAGACAGCGTGAGCAGGAGAGGGACAGAGAGAGGGAGGAAGGGAGAATCTAGCACAGAGCCTGATGGCAGGGCTTGAACTCATGAAACCATGAGATCATGATCTGAGCTGAAACCAAGAGTCGGATGCTTAACCGACTGAGCCACCCAGGCACCCCTCTCCTCAAACTTCTTATCTCTGCTTCCCCAATTCTCTGCTATTATCTTTATGTCACTGAGAAAAACAGAAGCAATCCAATAAAAACTCATTTTCCTACCACTAAATCTGCTAACCTATTGAATCTGTGTCTCTGCCTCTTCCTGTGTAAATGAATGAATTGTCCCTACTCCTAATTAAGGCTAAACGTCTCTCCACAATGGTGTTAGATATTATCCCCCACAGTTATCCCTTCTCTTATGCATCACCAGTTCTCCTCTCTACCAGACCATTCCCTTAAGCATGCAAACATGCTGGAACAAGTGCCCTCTCAACAGGTGCCCTCCCTTTCATCTATGCTCCTTTCTACCCACAGACCCATTTCTCTGCTCCCTTCATAGCAAAACTCCTTGAAGGAGTGCTTAATCATTGTTTCTGCTTCTTAGGCTTCCAGTCTCCCTTGATCCCACTTCGGCCAGGCCTACCTCTCTACCACTCCACTGCAACTGCTTTTGTCAATGTCATCAATGACCTCCATCTTGCAAAATCCAATGGTCAATTTTGTCCTCCTCTTACTTGATCTCCCAGCAGCAGGGACAGAGTGGACTATCTCCTTGAGATACTTTCTACACTTGGCTTCCAGGCCATCACATCTCCTGGTTTTCCTCCTGCCTCACTGGCCACTCCTGACCAATAAATAAATTTACCAAATAAATATTAACTATAATGATTATAGATGTAATACATAAGCAGAGGTGTGTTAAAAAGATATATCTTTTTTAATAAAAAAATAAATAGAAATGTAATCAAATGTGAATATGTTTGACTATTCAGAACTGTCAAGATAAAATCTAGATACTTCTAATATATGAGAGTAATAGATAGACATTAACACAAAATTTTGTGGATATATATTTTTTTAATGTCTGAGAGAATATATACCAAACTACTAATAGCAGTTATCTTGGGAATTAGGGGAATGGTCTGGAAAAGGTCTATAAACCTTTTTCATTTTCCAGTATTTACATACTTACGTATTGTCTGAATGTTTTATAACAAGCATGTATTACTATCATATTAAACAAGGTATTTTAGTTTCAGACAAAGTACCCAAAGAAATAAACAATTTTTTGAGTACTAAAATTATACTAAATAGATAGCATCATAGCAAAAATACAAAATGGACATAAAGAGAGAAAAGATCAGTGTGAGCTGGAATTGCCAGAGACTATTTAATCCAGAAGTTAATGGAGAACTACAGGAAATGAAGAAATGTCTCACACAAACCACAGGGCAAAATCCATAAGCAGTGCTTTAAAACCAGTAAAGAGAAAATTTGAGTAGAGAAGGGGATATATCAACACAGTATCTATAAAAACATCTCCTGCCTAGCAAAAAGTAGACATTTATAAATAAGAATAATATCTGGCCTAAATAGTAAAATCAGATGATAGAAGAGAGTGAATAAGCCTATACACAACTATCCAAATGTTTCTGGTCACTACAATCAAAAACGGAAACAATATAAATGTCCAATAGTTGGAGAATGCCCCGGATAAATGGGGTACAACTACCTGATACTATGCAGCTATTAAAGATCATTAACTATGTAAAAGGAAAAAGAAAAAAAAAAAGCTAGCAAATCTAAGCACAGAAACAAGACTGGAAGCAAATTCCCTAAATGTTAATAATTGTTGACATATAATGTAGATAAACAATTAATGAATTTTCCATTCTTTTCTCTCACTTCCAAATTTTTTATTAGTATTACTTTAATAGTATGTGGAGGAAAGTTAATCATTTTTAAAAAGAAGATGTAATATACAGCATTGTGACTATGGTTAATAATACTGTATCATGCATTTTAAAGTTGCTAAGAGGGGGACCTGGGTGGCTCAGTCGGTTAAGCGTCTGACTTCTGCTCAAGTCATGATTTCGCCATTCCCAGAGATCAAGCCCCACATCAGGCTCTGTGCTGACAGCTCAGAGCCTGGAGCCTATTTCAGATTCTGTGTCTCCCTCTCTCTCTCTCTCTGTCCCTCCCCTGCTTGTGGTCTCTCTCTCTCTCAAAAATAAATAAACATTAAAAAAATTTTTTTAAATAAAAAAAGAAAGTTGCTAAGAGAGTAGATCTTGAAAGTTCTCATTGTAAGAAAAAAGTAATTTTAACCATGGAATGGATATTAACTAGACAGTGTGGTGATCTTTTTGTAATATATACAAATACTGGATACCTGTTATACACCCAAAACAAATAAAGTGTTATACGTTAATTATATCTCCATTAGAAAATAAAACAGATGTTTTCCCCAAAATGGAAAACAACAATATCATAATTGACGGGGTTCAGGACAGGATCCCCAGAATGTGCTGCTCTGGCATGTGGATTATTTGTTATTTGAGAGAGGGAGCCCACAAGCAGGGGGGCAGAGAGAGGGAGGGAGAGAATTCCAAGCAGGCTCTGTGTTGTCAGCATGGAGCCTAAGCCAAAGTGGGGCTTGATCCCACAAAGTGAACCCTGAGATCATGACCAGAGCTGAAATCAAGAGTCAGATGTTTAACTGACTGAGCCTCCCAGATACCCTGGCATGTGGATTATTGTGAGTTGAAGGCATTTGAGACCCTGCAGGCTCAAGAGAAACTTTTATCCCTTCCTAACCACACAGAATAATCTAAACTGGGGAGGCTTTCCCAGAATAAGAGTTATTAACAGAGATAGATTTTATCTAAGTGAACAAAATGTATGGTAGGGCAAACATCTAATTACCAAACATCTGCTTCACTTATTGCCCTGTGAAGTGCATGCCTTTCCTCTGAAATCCCAGACCCCTATCCCCATATCTCCTTAGTTCAGAATGACATATATACCTCTTTTGTCTGTCTTTGGAATTTCCATGTCTATGTGGATTCCCTGTATGTACAGCTATTAAATTTAATTTTCTCCTGTTAATCAGTTTCATGTCAGTTTGATTTAGTCCAGCCAGAAGGACCTTTGGGGGGGCCAGGAATTCTTGTTCCCTTATATAATTAAGGTCCTACTGCCTACCAGCCCTCAATTTCCCCCTTCTTTAAAATGGGTGGGGTCAGCGGATGGTGGACTATGTGCTCTCTTAGAGTTTCTCCAGTTCAGAGCCCCTGAATCTGTTTTAAAGTTGAAGTAATAAGAAACCAAGAGGTACCTTCCAGGAGAGAGAGATGATGCTACTCCTGGCTGGCCTCTGTCCCACCTGCACTGAATTAAATGGAGTACTGCTCTTCAGAAAGCGACTTAAGGTCCACTGCATTCCCTCCTTCCGTCTACTCAAAATGCTAAATGACCATTCAGGCATTCTTTCTTTCTACAAATATTTATCAAGGGACCATTTAATGCTTCAGGTACAATGCACAGTTGGGGGTTCGATGGTAGTGTAACCAAAAACCAGATGCACCTCATACTTGGGCAGCTCATGGTCCAGTGGGGAAGACAGTGTTTTAAGAACTATGATTCAGGTCTGGGGTGCCTGGGTGGCTCAGTCGGTTAAGCATCCGACTTCGGCTCACATCATTATCTAATGGTTCATGGGTTTGAGCCTTGCATCAGATTCTCTGCTGTTAGCACAGAGCCCACTTCAGATCCTCTGTACCTCTCATGGCTTCTCAGCCTTTTGGCTAAGATCAAGTGCAGGTCTTCTGTACCCCTCTCTCTCTCTCCCCCCTCCCTCAAAAAAAAAAATAAACAAACATTAAAAGAAAAAAAGAACTATGATTCAGTTCTTATGTGTGTGACAGGAGCACTTACAGCAAGCCAGGCTTCTGAAAGGAGGTCTAATTTGAGCCTGAAGACTGAGGAGTAATCACTAGGACCAATAAAGAGAGAGAATGGGCATTTCAGGCACAGGGAATAGTAAGTCCTGGTGGCAAAAAGAGGCCATTAAGGAGTGCCTTACAATTGGAGCATGGAATGCTAAAGGGCAGGGAGGGAGGCCAGAGATGAGCCTCAGAGCTTAGCAGGGGCCGCACCACGGGAAGCTCAATAAACCACAGGAGGGAGTCAAGCCTCTGGTCTGTAGGTAATGGGGAGGCTTATGCATCAGGAAAGTGACTGTTATGGGCTGAATTGTGTCCCTCAAAAAAGATATATTGGAATCCTAATTCGCAGTACCTCAGAGTGTCCTTATTTGGAGATACAGTCTTTACAGAGGTAATCAAATTAAAACGAGGTCATTAGGGTGAATCCCAATCCTAAGACTGGTCCTCATAAAAAGAGGAAATTTGGGCACAGAAGCACACATACATAAGGGAAGATGATGTAAGGATACACAAGGAGAAATACCACCAAGTACAAGTTATGGAGAAAGGCCTGGAACAGACCCCTCGCTCACAGCCCTCCAAAGGAACTAAACCTGCTAATACCTTGATTTTGGACTTCTAGCCTCCAGAAGTGTGAGACAATATACTTCTGTCATTTTTAAGCTCAATAAATAAATAAATAAAAATAAAAAGGCATCTGTAAAACCAGTGATAAAAAACAGTAAATATTGAGCATTACTTTTATAAGACATTACTGTAAAGTCACTGAGTTATTTGCTTCATACTAAGTGAATTATAAATATATCCATGTATTTTGACCACAAATCCTACAAAATTATTTACCAAAATTTCCTCCCTGAACAACCCACACTGGGCATCAACTACAGTGCTTAACAAAAATGCAGATTTTTATGCTTAGCCTCAAACCAATGGTGTCAATCTAGAACTATTGTAGATTTTTCTAGGATAGTCAGGTATTAAAACTACTGAAGTATATTAGAAATCCCAATATTTTCAGATTCAAATTTTATCACCGAGAATATCTCTGTCTGGAAGATGCAAAAAATTTGTCAGATTATAGACCTTCATTTTGTTGGTGAAAATCTGCTGTTGTGATAATATGCAAATACCACTATAAGTTTTTAAAAAGAGCAAATGGACTAATAAATGAGAGTCTGAATACAAATAGCTTCAACACATAAAATACAATTAAATAATAAAATACTTGTTTATTTAACATCTAAAAAGTAATTCACTTACGTCCTGAGGATGGAAGAATGAGGCAGCTTGAGAATCTTTCTTACATAATCATAGACTTTGCTACTGCACAAGTAGAGTGTACATGCAAACTGTTTCATTTCTGTGGAGTACTCAGCTGTTTCTCTCCAGTTATACAATTCCCACTTAAAATCTGTTAAAATAAATTTATTTATTCTTTGTGATGAAGAAGGTGTACAGTAACATTCTAAGGTACAGATCATAGCATTTGGATATAAAAAACAGTGGCCATCAAAATACAAATACAAATACAATCACAGTTTAACTGAGTTTGTTTCAAAGGCTAATATCCAATCTTAGGACCTCTTGACCAATTTATCCTGCTCATCCTGGATCGTTTCACTCAAAAGAGGGAAGAAGAAAGTTTCAACTTGAATCACTATGTTTTATTATTCACTGGCAGCCTAAGTGGAGAATTTTAGAGAAACAGGGAAGAAGATAAAATAACTGGATAAAATTAAGTCTCTGGATTATGAGCACATTTATTTATTTTGCTTCCTGGTTACTATTTATCTGAGGGTACAAATGAGACACAAGAAATAATTCCGGCAATAGGATGCTATTCAAATTGAACAGATGACCTTGCCTACTTTGAGGGGAAAAAAAATCCTCTGTTCCTGGTGGGGATCCCTGTTTATTACACCTCTGTCCCCCTCCTGGAAAAACACAAAATATTCTCCTCCTTTGGAGATACCTGCTCTTTTCTAGAAACAAGACATACTTATTTTTTACCAGGATGTAAATCCAAAATCTCTGCTGGCTTTCATCAAAGAGTAAGTTGGCTATACTTAAATTCTGTCCCTCTTCAAATATGTTGGTTCACAAAGAAAAGAGTAGGTAGTCTTTCCAATGGACATGTATATCTTCCATAGGATATTTTAGAAAATAATATATGGAGACTCAAAGAATTTTCAAGCTCAAAGGGAACTGGAAAATTACCTGGTTCGACTCCACTGCAAAAACGCTTCGGTGATAAATTATGTAAGCACTTAAATTGTTTAAAAAGAATTTGCAGTAAAGCGAGTAAGTGCTTTATAAAAAATGAAAAGTACAGTATATGGTATAAGCCATATGATCTAACCTCTGGGTAGTTGGATTATGTGTTACTTTTATCATTATATATTTCTTTGCCTTTCCTATAATAAGTACATTACTTTTAAAACTGGAAATACATAAAAGGATTTTGGCAATTACTTTTCCTTCTTTTTGCTTACCCTGAGACTTCATGTCTCAGCTAAAAGCATGTTTTCATAGGCAACAGCAAAGTAAATACTTTAATGATATTTCAGGAAAAGGGAACATCACAGGGCAACAATGGGTGATTCAGTCAGTTAAGCATCTAACTCTTGGTGTCATGGTCTCACGGTTCATGAGCTCAAGCCCAGCACTGGGCTCTGTGCTGACAGCACAGCACAGAGCCTGCTTGGGATTCTGTGTCTCCTCTCTCTCTGCCTCTTCCCCACAAACATGTGTATGTGCATGTGTGCGCTCTCTCTCTCAAAAGAAACTTTAAAAAAAAAGAAAGAAAGAAAGAAAAAAGAAAAGGGGAACATCATACCTGAAAACTGTGCTCGTAGCAGACACTCTGTTTCTTCAGAAAGTAGTTTCTCTTCGACAAGTGCATCAATTAGTCGTAAGCCCTTTCTCTTCTTGATCATCCTGTAGTTTTTCACAGAAACCAGTCTTTTTTTGGACACTTGTAGCATCTGTTGCACCTCAGCCAGTTTCTCTGCACCAATTGTCAGAGGTCTCTTTAAACTGTAGTTGTGGTCCTCAGTAGCAACCTCTTGAGAATTATCAGGAAGTGGCTGTTTTAGGATTTTCTGTTTTGCTTTACCTTTAAGGTGTACACCTTGAAGAACCTACAACAGAAATATAAAATTAAGGTTATTTTTGAAATGATCACACAGAAGGCGGTCTATAAAAATACCACTAAATCAAAGGACTCACCTTTAATGTGGAGAGTTGTTTTAAAAAAAGGTCATAATCTCTAATTTCTTGAAGTGTATTTATAGGAAAATGTGAACAGGGTTTGAGGTTTTTTGGGGTTTTTTTTCATCCATATAGAAATAGTAACCTGATGTCGAAAGTTAACATGATGTTGAAAGTTTCTGAAATGGGTTAAGTAACAACAGAAAGGTGGTAATTTGGGAAGGCTTCGTGGAAATGAGTTTTGAGCAGTGTTTTAAGACAGCAATGACATGATTTAATGGTGGGGACAGGAAAATTATTTGTGCAAAAAGGAAGGCATAGTGGACAGAGCATGGGGTTTGGAATTGAGACTAATCTGGGTTTAATCATGGCTCCCTCATTTATTAGCTGTCACTAAACCTCTACAATCCCTCATCTCCTCATTTGTATAACTGTAATAATACAGAGTTGTTTTAAGGATACAATAGAATAATTTATGTAAATCTCCTAGCACAATGCCTAGACCACTGTAGGTCTCAATAAATAGTAACTATTATTCATTTTACAAAAGCATGAAAGTTAGTCAATTTATCACATATACAGAAGTTAGTACATGTGGTTTGAAAAGAGAATTTGGAGCAGTTAGAAATGCACAATTAAAAGGAAGCTCTTAGAGCTTAGGAGTTTGGATTTGACACCAATGACATTCTTCTGAATACAGGAATGAGAGAAAACAATATCGAAAGGAAATTCCCATGGATAAGAGGCAAGGATAGTGTCAGCAGAGAACAGCTAGAGGACTACTGCAGACTGTGCAGCGAGGAGTGCGTACAGCAATGTGGCCAAGGGGTAAAAGGATAACATAAAAAAAGAAACCTAAGAACGTAACACTAATCCTGGTGACTGATTCATAGAAAGCCCTCTATTTTCCATAGATACCTCTCTATATCAATGCTAACAATTAAGCATATTTTTGGTCAAGATCAACATTACTGGGAGGAGCCCGAAAAAGGCATAATTTCTAAGTATTATGGAAACTGTGTCAAACAAAAGCCTGAATTCTAAGGCATCTACTAGTTAATTTTTGTGATCAATTTAGTAATCTTTATGTGGGTCTAGAAAATGATTTGCATTTATATACCTTAAAAACTTCAAAGCAGAATTACTAATATTACATATAGATTAAAAACAAAAAACCAAAAACCTAGTTTTCTACACATTTAAAATCTATTAATGGATTTATTTTAAGATTTAGGATTTTTTTTTTAATCTTTGTAAATTCTAGCTATAATGTGAGGTATCTTGGTTTTTAAAGGCTCTGTAGAATTTAGTTTTGTTTACACCTAGATTTAAGTACCTTGTATAGAGAAACAGAAGGCACAGCTCCTTTTTTCAGCTTTCTTCTTATGCCATATGACTCAAAGTCACTTTCTTGAAAATGTTTGGAACATAGTATAGCACCTGGTCCTGGGATCCAAATCTTTTTGCTTCTGGGGTCCACACGATTAACAGCCCTGATCCATTTTGAGCGCTGTATGGTATCAGTTGGAAATCTACAGCAATCATATTAAAGTTCCATTAACATGAAAATATTATGGTAATACTACAGTATTTATTACATAAACCCATTTATTATTTAACTGCTTCGTATAAACATCAAGTCCAGTTAAATTTACTTAATCTGATTTCAAAGTTCTTTGATTTTTTGAATCCAAGAGTTTAGTATCTAAGTGAGCTCATTTGCTTTAATTTCTGAGGGCAATTCTCATATTAAACATCCTACATTTTGTCTTCACTGACTACATTAACGGAATCTGCTCAAATTTAGTATGTGTGTTTTTAAACTATGTCCCCAAATTCTTTACTTCTATTCCTTTCAAGGGGTGGAGCCTAATTTCCTTCCCCTTGAGTGTGGGCTAGGGTTAGTGATTTGCTTCTAAGAAATACAAAAAAAAAAAAAAAAAAAAAGGAGAAGAGACAACGGGCAGTAAGACTAAGTAATAAAAGGTACTTGCTCCCTCTTTTCAATGGTTTTTCTCTGGGAAAATTTCTCTGCCATGTGAGAAGCAGTCCTGCAGAAATATGTCCACTGGGCAAGAAACAGGCTTCCCCGCTAAAGGCCACATGAGTCTTTCTGAAACTGCACCCTTCAGCCTCATCAAGTGTTCAGAACATTCTAGTGTTGGCTAACATTTTACTACTACCTTATGAGACAGCCTGTAACACCCAGTTAATTCACTCCCGGATTCCTACCCTCAGAAATTTGTGAGATCATGTTTCTACTGCATTTTGAAGAAATTTGTTACTCAGCAGTAGAAAACAAGTAAGTACATTTCCCATACTCAATTTTCCTCTTTTGTTTTGAAAGGCACCACTTTTTCATAGCCTTGAATACAAAAATTACCTCGTGTTTCTCTCTTTTTAATCCTAGCCAAATTACTATGTTTAGAAATTTGTTGGGGGGGTGGATCACAAAACTACTCTTTCTGCACCCTCTCCCTTGATTTACCTTGGAGACAGATCTACAGGTAGCTGTGTGAATTTTGTATATCTTAACTTGGGTTTTAAAGCATATGGTTGTTAGGAATTGAAACTAGTGAAAATTTTAATGTCCTCAGCTCATTGTTGGGGAAATATAGCAGTATGGTAAAACATACTTCTGAGATATTCTCTCAATCACCTTGAGAAAGAATACTGAATTGGAAAATCTGTACTTAACCTTCAATTACCTTTAACAGACATGTCTCAATCTCTCAGCTGCCTCACAGGGTTGTAGTTAAGAGTGCACAAGGTGACAAATGCATTCAAAAGCACTTTGTATATGGTAAAGTGCTACCCAGAGTTTGTTCTTTCCTAGGAACAACAATCCACTTTCAAGACTTTCATTTTATTGTTCCAGGAAGATGATGCCACTTGATCAAGAGGAAATTGTTTTTCTAATAAAGGTGAGGCAAATCTATGTCTTTTTACTGAATTCTTTTCTTAACTAATGGCACATTTGTGAGGCAGCTTTTCCACAGATGGGGTGTAGTCTCTAACCATGCAAAGGACAGTAAAAAGTTGGCTAGTCCACCAAGTTACATTACTAGCCTGATCCTCTGATGTGGTTTCCCAACTGGCATGCCTGCTCACTACAGTCATCAATCCCCTTATCTCATGGAATTGCCTGGGCCACTTGGAGCCCTTGAAGTAGGTATTACAGTCCAGTCCCAAACAGCTTTGTTGGTTTGCCCCAAAGTATTAAATATTTCCTATGCATAACACACCATGAAAGGCTTGAAAAATACTGTAGTCTAACAAGCATGACTAATTTGAATTCTGGACAAAATTAAATTGGTAATAATAATTGATACTACTTTTAAAGCATTTACCTTGTGCTATTTTTACGTGTGTGGGTGTGTATATGTTTTAAAGTTTATTTAAGTAATCTCTACATCCAACATGGGGCTCAAACTCATGACTCTGAGATCAAGAGCCACATGCTTTTCCTACTGAGCCAGCCAGGCGCCCCAGTGCTTATGTGTGTTTTTAAAACTGTTTTAGTCTTTAAAAAATTCTGCACGAACAGGTTACCTTTTACTGAAGATGAAACCAAGACCAGAACTAAGTATAGCCACCAGTAAATAGTAGTTGAAATTGGAATTCATGTTCCCCTATTCTAAAATCACCTGTGGCAAAAGAAAAATCCCAAACCAATCATCATTTCATATACACAATAATGAATTGGTTTACACTAATGCAGAATCTGTTTTCTCTCCTGTTAACTATGCCTTTTTTACACTATTGGCAGAAATTACCTTGGGCTCTCTGCATATCATATTTTCTGAAAAAGTGGCTAGGAAAATCCTTTCTACAGAGGTCATCTCTGGGGAGAGAGAGAAAGGATTGAGGGGTAAAGCTTTATACCTGGTAACTTAATTCTCTTCTAACAGAAAAGAAAAAAAAAATTGAAACAAGGCAAAATGTTAACATCTGCTTAATTCTAGTGATGGGTACATCAGTGTTTGTTATGTATTATTCTTTGCCTGCTAATGTGTTCAAAATGTTTCATAGCTAAAAGTATAAAAATAGAATTCATTACAATTCAGGCAAAAACTCTTCCAAGTTATCATACATATATTTCTTTGATTATGAAATAAGTTGTTTAATTTCTTTACACCAATAAAAGGAGAATGAATCAAACTGTCACTTCTTTAAACTTGCCAGTCCCATCTCATATTTAACCATTTATGTGTTTGACAAAGTATCAGTATTCTCATAACAACAGTTTCCACATCTTTAATCATTTTGATTCATGCTTTTCAGCCCAAGCCCCTCGCCTGTGTCCTTGCAACATCTTTCACAATTCTGGTAATGGTGGTGAGGATGTTGGGGAAGGCTTCAGAAGACAGAATGCTGGAGCTAGAGCTGATGTATCAACAGGAGTTTGCCATGCAGACAGTGGCCACTCCGAGCAAATGCATAAACACAGATATAAAATAACTACTAGGATCTTACTGGTTGATAAAGCATTGAAAAATAAGTTAATTTGTAGACTGGAGAGGGTTAAAGAAGAGTACAGAGGTAGCTTGAACTGGGTATGGATGGGCTGGAGGGGTGGCTAAAGGCCAGATCACAAAAGATCGTGTGTGCTAGGAAGTTTGGGATCCATCCTTTAGGTCAGTGGCTACCGGAGGAGTGTGCACTCATCTACTGAGATTTGAAGAAAACATTAGAATTTGTTTTTATAATGTTTTGCCGCATCACTTAATTTTTGTGTTTCATAATACATATTAGTTCATCACTTCGTGTATGTAATTTATAAATCAGTACACATTTATCAGGGCATGTACTCAAATTTCTTTGTGGAGAGGGCTCCATGTTCAAGAAGTCTGAAGATGATGCCTTTGGGCGATGGCAAGTTGACAAATTCTTTCCAACCTATATTACCTTTTTGCTGAACCCTTACTTCTGATCAATATAACTTTGTTGCTACGATTAACACCATAGTATTCTAACTCCTTTTCCTATCTCTACCTTCTTCTGCATTCCTTACAACTTCCTAGGCATAGGAAGACAAAGCTTATTCCCTCCCATTCACACATAAGGGCATGTGTTTAATTTAGCACACATAAAAAATAACAGAAATACAGAGGAAATTAAATTCAGGTTGGAAGACAGGTATTGGAGAAAAGTCTTCACAGAGGAGTTTGGACTCTGCCTTTAGGCATTTGAAAAGCCCAGGATTAAAAACCTTTTTTAAGGGAACTAGTATAAAATTTGCATTTTTAGAAAAATAATTTCCAGAAATCAGGAAAATGGAATGAATGGGAAGAAATCAGCCTGGACGAATGATAGTATACTACTGTAATAACTGCATCACTTTCTCTTCTTAAAATTAAGTAGGTCTTACTTTGGTCCTCAATATATAAAACAAATAAAAGCAATAAATGAATTCTTCCTCGCTTAAAGAATCTTAAGACGGCACAGGAAAAGCAGGGCAGCAAAAAATTTTAAAAAAAAAATTAGAGGAAAAGGAGAGAACTCTGGACAGAGTGTGTCAATAAAGCCAATGAAGATGTGAGTTTCACGGAGCAGTCGATATAATTAAAAGTTAAAAAAAAAAAAAAAGAAGGTTAAGAGAAGGACTTAGAAGTTTTCACTTAGATTTGGCAACATTACTGTTGACCCTTTGTCAGTGCATTAGAGCAGTAGTGATCTGGCTACCATAGGTTGAAAAGTCAATAGGACTTAGGAAAACAGGTGTATGTTCCTGTTAGAGGAGCCTTGTTATAGAGGGAAAGCGTGATAGGGTAGTGCAGAGGTGCACATAGGCTCAAGAGTTTGTGTGCCTGTTTAAAAATGGAAGTAATGTGAGCATGTTCATCGACTTTAGGCAAGTAATCAGTAGAGGGAGCAATTTAAAATGAACAGGAACTAATTGATGGGGGGAAATCCCAGAGAAAAAAAGAAAGGTTACAAGATACAATTCTAACAGCTTAGGTGGAGGAACCAGCCCTATTTAAAAAACAACACAAAACAATGACTACAAAAGGCCTACCATACAGAGTTGAAACTCCTTAACCTGACATTTTTTAATGTCTTCAAGATACTTTTTCCACTCCTCTGATATCTGCACTCTCCACCCCTTTACATTTTTCCATGTTATTCGTATTTAAGCGCTATCTTCCTCCCACCCCCACTCTACAACCTAAGTTCAAGGTCCAACTCAAATCATCTGTCCCATAAAACTATTTTTTATTTTCTCATAAAAGTCCTTTGTCAGTGGTTTAACTCTCTACATCTATTACCTTAACAGACTACCTCTTTTTGAAGTACGTTTCTTTTTGTCTTTGAGGATCTTGCTTTACCCACTCTTCTACTTCGCATTGTGCCTTGAATGTCATGGATGGACTATAGACGTGGGTTCGAATTAGACTGGTCTGAAAATCCACCCCACTCTTGAGCCAATGTACCTTCCTTGCCATGACCAGATCCAGCCAGAATAGGACCGGCCTTGTGGAGCTCAGCCAATTCTACTAAATAACTTGTAGTAACAGGCAGTATTCGTGAAAATCCATCTGTACTCCTGTTCCTGGGTAAGCCACACAACTCTAATGGAATCGAACGCCTTCAACAGTTCTCCCAAACTGTCCACCCTTCCCATCTCCTCACGTCAAATAGTAAGACGACCGAAAAGAAGCATGACTCCTTTCAAAAAACCCTTGCTAAACGCCATTAGGCAAGTGGTAGGCAACGAGAAAGAATCAGCAATTTGGAGGTACACGCTAAGCCGGAAAGACAGGAAAAACACCAACTCTCAAAGGTCCCCGGTTCCTTTCCCTCACGCTACGCACGTCACGCCACGTCACGTCAACGGCGCAACGCAAGCCCGGCCCCGCCCCACCCTGGCCTACTGCCCGCCAGGCCGTGCTGGGAGTTAGACAGCCGGAGGCTGCTCTCACGCACTGGTGGAAGGAGAGGCCGCGCTCCCGGCTCAGCACGGTGTCCCGGGTGCTGCAGCCAACTGCCGAGCAACTTCGGGTCATCTTCTTGCTACGTGGGGCTCCACTTTGGGTGGTCCTACGACAGCATTAATCGTGATAAATTTAGCTCCGCCCGTGGATTCGGCGGCTACGACCTTTATTTGTCGGAAAAGGCGGGCTCTTAAGGTGCAAGACTCCTACTCTTCCTCTTCGTGGGCGCTGCGCTTGACGCCGTGACCAATCACAGGCCACGTCGCGTCGCCGCAGCCAATCGAAAGAGCCTGGAGCATTAAGACGAGCATTTGACGGCTCCTCCTCTCTGTTCCAGGGTGCTTAGTGTATTTAGTTGTTTATGGTCTAGTTTTGCTACTGTTTCAACACGCTCTGGTTACATCCGGTGCCATCGTGGTTCTTGTGAGGCAAGGCCTGAGAATGCGAAGCGGGGAGGTAGGAATAATATTGAGGTGAAACTAGGGGCATGCCGTTAGGTCTCCGGTACGAACTCTTAAAGGGACTGGATATGGGTGGAGAAAGAGATGGGAGGGAGAGCGATAAACGCGATATCCTAGAAATGTTAAAGACAAAATTGGGCCCCCAAATAAATTACCTACTGAGAGGCATATAATTTCCTTGCATTTTATTTGGTAGTTCCCTGATGTGGCGGTATTATAGGAGCTGTTGGGATGGTTGGCCTTAGATATGGACCCCGGAGGAGCATGAATAAGAGTGTTAATACGGGGATACGTCGTTTTTTAATTCAACGAACCTTTTCTACAAGACCGTTTGTCACTGTGGGGCAATTAAGGAAACAAGGTAAGATCCTTGGGGCACCACATGTCTAGTGGGGAATCGTCAATATAATTAGTAAGAGGGTCAGGACAGAAAGCGCAATGAAATGATTTGGGTTGGGATGTGGCGCATTGTAGATAGTTTTCAAGAAGTGAGAAGGTCTTCAAAAGATGTCTTTGTTAAGCTCTATATGTTTACGGTATGAGATTTCAATTGTCATGGAAGAAACAAAATGGGGCCAAAATAGGGCATAATTTCTGTCTTTGGAGAGACACTTAGCATATTAAGTGGCTTCTTTCTCTCCTGCTTACTTTGGAGGCCCATTAAAGAAACCAGAAAAGTTTGTACTTTTCATTCAGTTTTTTCATTTCCTTTTCCTGTAGGCGAGGGTGATTCCAACGTTTCCAAGCCAGATTGCGTCTTTTTCCCCTTGTTGTTTTCTTGGTCCAGATTCCGGCCAAAAGGTACTACTTATGGACATCTGCTTTCCATTATAATATGCTTGTATCTTGTTTGAACGAGATTAACAGAGATTTTGTATATGTCCCTTTCTTAAAAGTCATGTGGCCTAAGGATAGTCCATGACTTTGGGGAAAATTGAACCATGGGCTGTGTGCTTGCTTGGATGTTAGACGTGCAAAGGGTAGGATCTGGATTAAAATTACCTTCAGTCTGTTAGGCTATTAGAAACTTTCTTAGTACTCAACCAGTTAAGACCCAAATGAGGCTAAATAGAAATACATAACAGTTTTATCTTTAAGGAAAAAATTGGTTGCCTTGTTTTTTTGGTAACAGTTTTGTTGAGATATGACTCCTACACCATACAGTTAGCCCATATAAAGTATGCAGTTAAGTGGGTTTTAGTATATTCAAGAGTTGTGCAGTCATCACCATGATCAATTTTAGGACATTTTCATCACCACCCCCCCCCCCCCCCCCAAAAAAAAACCATTCTCATTAACAGTCACTCCCTATATCTTCCCTATCCTCTGTTCTTGGAAACCACTAATTTTTTTTGTCTATGTAGATTTGCCTATACAATTTCATATAAATGGAATCAAAAACTAATATACGGCCTTTTGCAAGTGGCTTCTTTCATTTAGAATGTTTACTTATTTATTTTGAAAGAGAGATTTAGAGCATAAACAGAGGAGAGGTAGAGGGAGGGGAAGAGAGAAAGAATCCCAAGCAGGTTCCACACTGTCAGCACAGAGCCCAGTGCGGGGAACTCAGGAGCTGTGAGATCATGACCAGACCCAAAATCAAGACATTTCTGAGTTACCCAGGCGCCCTGAGTACTTCCATTTTTTTTTTTTTTTAATTGTCAAAAGATGTTCCATTGTATGTATATACTGCTATGATGATTTTATTTAACCATTTATCAGTTGACCATTTGGGTTGTTTCCATTGTGGGGGATTATTATGAATAATTCTGCTGTGAAAATTGGTGTACAAGTTTGTGTATGGACATATGTTTTCATTTCTTTTGAGTATATACCTCAAGGTGGAATTGCTGGGTCATATGCTAAGTGATATGTTTAACCTCAAGGAAATGCCAAACTGTTTTTCCAAAGTGGCTGGACCATTTTACATTCCCATTAGCAGTGGATGAGTGTCCCATTTTCTCCACGTTCTTGTGTGAAGTGGTATTTCATTGTGGTGGTTGCCTGATTTTTAAGGACTCCAGGTTTGCAGGGAACCTGCTAGAGGATGCTCCTTGCATGTAGAGACCAATGTGTAAGGTGAATTTGTCTTTTCAGTCTCTACCACACAAATAGATACATGTGTTTCTGCTGTAATATACATGTCCCTGAAAAATACCTCATGTTCAGCAAAATTATGCATGTGAAAGTAGTGCTTGTAGGAAAAAGAAAAAGCATTGAGTACTCAAAATCTGTGCAATTGGATAAGCTCTAAAATAGTAATCAGTACCTGGAAAGTACTCCTGTGCCCTCCTCTCACCCCTTAAGGGTAACTTAAATGGACACTACCATAGGGTATATTAAAAGAGCAAGCCTGCTGGGTGCTAGACATTACAGATAGGAAGTGGAGCTCTGAGCTCATAAGCTGCTAAATGGTATAGAGGGCAGGTGGGAGTAGCTGGGGAGGGAAGCCCCAGGTGCAGGCTCTCATTTTTCATTTTCTTTTTTTTTTTTTTTGTTATGTTTCTCTTTGAGAGAGGGACAGAGCATGAGTGGGGGAGGGACAGATGGAGGGGGACACACAGAATCCGAAGCAGGCTCCAGGCTCTGAGCTGTCAGCACAGAGCCTAACATGGGCCTCGAACCCATGAACCGCGAGATCATGACCTAAGCTGAAGTCAGACACTTAACCAACTGAGCCACCCAGGTGCCCCAATCTCATTTTTCATTTTCTTAAGTTAGAGTTGAAAGTACCCCTGCTGCCAGTTCAGCATCAGAGTTCAGAGGGAAGGGTTTTTTATTTTAATTTTCTTTTGTTTAAGTGGATTCCAGATATTGTGGCTGCCCAAGGATAGATGAAACCGTGGCTCTCACATTATTCTGAAAGCATTCTTGTAATTATTAATTACAAATGAGTTATTGAAAACTGCTCTGCTGCAAAACAGATGTACTTAAATGTAAACTGGTTAAATGAAAACTCACTTTGTGGAAGCCACAAGGGGTCTAGGTTTTCTTAATGTACTCCTGGATAGGGAAATAGGTAATTCCTCATAAAAGCATGCTTTTTTTTTAGTTGTAGTTATGTATCTTTATGTTCGTATATAACTTGTGCATTTTTGTTGCTGTTTTTTACTGTTTTAATAGTGACATTGAGGGTCTCAATTTAATCATTTGATTATCTTTGCTTCTTCCAATAACTTCATATCCAGTGATTAAACCTTTTCACTGCTGTTCACATAATGAACCGTTGTGATTATTGAATACGTTAATGAGGATATGTAAACTGTATTAAAGATATTGGGAAAATGCATGGACTGTTGTGCATTGTAATATAAAAGAAAATATCTCTTTTTAGGAATTACGTTCTTGGAGATGTTGGAAAAAGATTCCTGGGACTTCAAAGATAATCACTCCAGATATACAGGGGAGGTAGTATATCTTTCTTTAAATGTATTAAGTGTTCCCAGAACAATAGTAGTGAGTTGGAAATGGCGGATTATCTAAGTAAAGATTTATGAAGACTTTGGTGAAATCTAATTTCCTGTTACAGAATTTTATTAATTTGGTCACTTGGAGAAAAAATAACAACTAATGCTTCTTGAACGACTACGTGCCGGGCATTGTGCTAAGCATTGTATAGACACACAAGTTTGTTTTATAAACAAATGTATTTCTCACAACAACCCTAGGAAAGCAAATAGACTTTTTGCCTTCTAGGACTGGTATCTTCCTTGTTGAACACCTACTCTTTTGTCAGATTCTTATTTCTACTAGAACCTTTATTTATTGTCCTGTTGTATTAAAATGTATTTCTGGTAACTGACTTACATTCTTGCTGAATTTTTCACCGTTTCATTTCAGAAAGCCTTCGGGTTTTGAAATTATTGGTGACCAACTTAAAAACTGTTCCCGAATCTGACCCTTTCCTAAAACTTAAGACCTTTCCAGCTAATTCATAAGTTGTACATTTTGCTTTTTGAATATGGATTGTGACCCTCTATGAATTATTTATTGCTATGTAAAAGTTATTCAAAACTTAGTAGTTTACAACAACACTTATCTTACAGTGGGAGGAGGGCAAAGCAGAGAGACATCATCTTCTGGGCTCTCACTTGGCAAGCCTTGGTTTCTTGATGGCTGTTGGCTGAAGACTTCAGTGCTTCACCATGAGAACCTCTCCATAGGCTGCCTGAGAACTCTCACAACATGACAACTATCTTTCCCCAGAGGGAATGATCCAAGAGAGAAATGCCAAGTTAACATGTAAGTGGGCACATATGAGGGTGTGAATACCAAGAGGTGGGAGATCATTGGGGACCATCTTGGAGGTTGACTATCACCCTTTACTCTTTTTTTTTTTTTTTTTTTAAACTGCTTCAATTTATTGAATCAAGAGATTTAACATTAGACTCTCTGGTCAGATAATAAGAAGTATGAGAGCATATGTATTCAAATAAGTGCTCTCTTTTCTAAGATGCACGGTTTCTTGCCCGTGAATATATAAATTCCATAAGTGATGCCACTCCTTTTGGAAATTTTCTAGAGAATATATAAGAAAGCTTATTTTATAGAGAATATTGGACTTTGATCATATATGTTTTTTTTTCTTGGACCCATTTCTCCTCTCCCAACTCTTCCTTAGGTGAAGGTGGTTAGAGAAGCTGGAAGTAGACTATAGATAGAAATTGAGTACCCCTATCCCTGGTATTTTGCTTGGGGTGCAGACTGACTTGGAATGGTTGAAATTTCTGTTTAGAGTTTTCTAAGGAATGCAATCCAATTACTTAAAGGCACTTACACATATATTTGACACAGGATGGAATAAAGGTATAAATACACAGCAGCAGCTTTAGAGTGATTTGTCCTTTTCCTCAAAAGCTTGATATTTATCCAGTTTGGTGAGTATATTTCCTTTTCTTTCTGTTGCTCCCCCCTCCCACCACGGTCTTTTATCTCTCTTGATGTGCAAAATACAGACTTTGCCAAGCCCCTAATTGGGGCATTCTGAGCAGAATGCCCCTAATTGGTAGAATTCTAATTTGTGCCTGAGATTTGTAATCTTTTGAGTCTTCTTTTCCCTTAATTGCTGCTTAAAAGTTCTTTGTTAGCAGTGACAACTCTTTTCCTTTAAAGCTTAAGTGCTTCTGGTTATTTTGGAGACCTTGTGTAATAACAAAAAACATTACGTAAAAAACAAGATACAACCGGTTTTGGGATGTGTTTGTATTAGGTATGGTTACCCTTTCCATGTCAAGCTTAATATTACGACATTTCTAAGTTAGCATAAGGTAATCTGTGCGAAGTAGTTAAATGATACACTTGAGATTATCTTTGGTATGATTTTTCCAATTGGAAGTAAAATTGGAGGTGTTACCGGTTCATGAAAATTAAAATTTATAGAAATGTGTATATATTGTGTTCTTTAAAAAGGGCTAAACAATGAAAAACTTATGACTAAAGCTCAAGTTGAAAATAGGAAGAAAATATAAATGTCCAATGATTAAACTTTTTCCACTGCTGTTCACATCATGATCTGTTGTGATTAATGTATGTGGATGAGGACATAATGGAAAAAGAAAATCCTAGTGGGAGAAAAAAATTATAGATATGATGTAATTTTTTTGTATATTGATTTATTTGTAAATGTGTTCCTGTTTTAGGAATGAAATTGAAGGGTGTTTTTGTCAGATTTATCTGATAAAGAATTTGAACATTTATATAGTAAGGTAAGTGGTTTATAAATTTGCTAGTTTTGACGAAAGAATGGACGATCAGATTTGAGCAAAAAATTGATATTTGAGCATAATGTGGACATTGTACTCAATTAAATTTTTTTCCTTACTTTTTCATTTTTCAAAGATAACAAGAATATGGTTTCAAAGATAATTTTCTGAATCAATAGATTTGATGCAGGATAGGCAATTGGGTGGCTGGGGTCAGGACTTTTAACCTTGATGATTATCTTTTCTCAAAAATAATGGTGTAATTCAGCCTCTGAGATTCTTAGAGATCATATATTCCAGGGTTTAAATTTGCTGAACTTTTGTATGTCCTATAAATGACTCTTTGATATGCCACTGAATGACCATCCTATAACTTAATCTTTATTCAAGAACAGTAGATGAGTAGGTGGTTAGAAGCTGGGAATCTCAAATTTAATACCAGATTAATCTGTCACTAATTAGGCATGTTGTCTTGGGGTGTTTCAAATTTGAGGAATATAAAGAGGAAAAATTCTTGCAAATACTCAGTATTGATTTAAGTTTATTTTCTATTTCATAAATTTCTACAAACATAAAAGTTGATATAAATTTTGTTTACGGGCCTTAATCAAAAGATTTACAAAATAAGTGCATTCAAAGACAAAACTAAAATATTAATGGGATGGATGCTACTGTTACACAGGAGAAAACATGGTACTGGCTGGTGTGGAATAAGTTGTAAATACATACAGTCTTGTGCTTTGTGATGATTATAAAGCTTTACAATCAGGACAACAGTAGAGTTGTCCAGAACTTTACTCTTTTGCAGACCTCAAAATTGTTGAAATGAGGGAAGGGGCCTAAGTTCTCAAAAGGATGTCTTTGGACTGTCTGCAAATGCTAATTTGAAGAATTCTGTATTACATTGTCTCCAAACATTTTTCCATCTCCAGTGGGAATTCACTCTGGAACTAACATTCCTTTAGAAAATCTTCAGTTTCTATTTTGATCTGTGGTTAAGTTTGGCTAGTAGTTAACTAAATTGGATTAAAAGTTGATTATTTTGTGAACTAATGCAAGTTTTTCTTTTTAGATACAGGTGGGCCTTACTTTGCACCGTTCCATTATACATGAAGATCAGTTTTCACAGTTTAGTTAAATAACACCAATCCTCCTACAACACAGTTGTGATTTCAGTTACAATAGTAACTGAATTGTTGCATAAGTTTTGTTGCTAGCTCTTTATTCCACAACTGATTATGCATTATAAAAGATGTGCATCATGGTCAGTAACCAGTTACATCACATCTTTCAAAGTCTCTTGGTGATTGATCACTAAACATCTATTAGTTCACAGAGTAAAGCATGTAGTTGTATTGCTTACTTGTTTCCCAGTAATAAACCCATGCAACATTGTACAAAACTGGATAATCAGAAGAGGGAATTGGCAGGGCAGCAAAGAAACAAGTGATTTTTAACACTGGAAGTGAAATTGGATTTGAAAATGGCGACAGCATAGTGAAGACAAGACGAGACCCAGGCCTACATAAAGCTGCAGTAGAAACTGTGGTTTAAAAGTTCGAGGAATATAAAAAGCAAAGTAAAGTTACTTCAACATTTTTTAGTTTAAATTACACTAGGAACAGAAAGCCACTTACAGTTGAAATGGAGTGCTTGCTTCTACTTTGGATGGAGGACTGTAATAAAAAATCCTAATCAGTTTGGCTAGCATTCAGGCCAGAGTGTTGAGGTTAGTTGCTGCACTGAAGGAAAATGGTAATTACCAGGAGACTAAAAAAGAACATTTTTTTGCTGGGAAAGGCTGGTTTCATCGTTCAGAAGTCTGGAGCGCCTGCGTGGCTCAGTCGGTTAAGGTTAAGCATCGTTTGGAGGTCGGCGTGAATGGAATAATGTTCCACTGGTGAAGCTGCATGTTCAGATAAGGATGCTACTGGGAAATTTGCACCCATGTTCCAAGAATCACAGGCAGTCCTTGCTTTGCACAGTGGTATGAGACTACTGTGCAAAAACTTCATAGGATTCGGCTGGAATGTAAATGGAGTTCTAGAAGATATGACTGTGGGAATGTTTACATTGCTGCCATTCAGGAAGTAGTTCTGGATATACAGCCAGAAGGTGCTGCTTCAGCAGCACATACACTAAAATTGGATATACAGCCAGAAGAATTTAGGGAAGGTGAACATAGTTATAAATGAGGAAAGCAGTTGTGTGTTGTGAAGGATGAATACATTTGGAGGAAGTGATTCAGGTGAAAAACCACATTAAAGGAACTCTCAGATGTTTCATGACACTGCAAAGCATTAAACGTTAGAAACAGATCAAACTCCGAAAAGATGACAATTTGCCAAGGCATAGGAAAGATGCTTGCTCCATATTGTAAGTTATATGAGAAAGCAAGCACTGTTCAAACTACTCGAGACTTGTTTATAAAGAAATAAAACATCCTAATTTTCAATGTTTCTAATGTTTTGAGTGTTTTATTTTTTATATTTCAACCAAAATCAGTTTCTAATGTTTGGACAAATTTTAAGGTTATAGAACAATCAGATTGTTAATACCATAGATTAAGATTGCTTTGCGCGGTTTCAGCTTTCATAGTCCAAGTGAGAACTCCCTGCATTTAAAACAAACTAGGAACTCTTTATATTTAACCAGATATATCAAGTCTAGAAACAAATACGCTTTTCCCTTAGATTACCAGTTATATTATGACAGTTTTCATACTGTCTTTGTATGCATGCTACTATAACAAGGCTTTGAAATAAAAATTTATACAAAACTGTATGTCTCATACTTCGACTTGTAGGCAAATCCTAATAGATAGGGATTGGCAAACTTCTTTTATAAATACAGCCATACAGTGAATAGGCTTTGCAGACTCTTTAATGGTCTCTAGCAACTACTCAGTTTTGTCTATGTAGCACAAAAACAGCCATAGGCAATACAGAGACCATTGAAAGTGGCTGTGTTCCAGTTATGAAATACTGTTCATACCTCACAGTCTACAAAACTGGGTGGTGGGAAGCAGGGAAGTTTGTAGTTTGACTTCTGCAATAGGAACATCTAGTACATTAAATGATACCAAAGAATGTAACCACTGCTTGAATCATTTGAGTTTTTTGGTAAGTTGTTCTAATGAGCCCTTTCTCCATACTGATGTACATTTACAGGTAGTTGGGGGTCTTCTGGGGTTGGGGCAGTAGGGAGTTAAGTTTTCGGTTGATTCAAGTGATGGGCCCACTTCTAAGTCGGATTTTTCATTGGCATCTATAGGTAAACTAGTCCTTGCAGCTGTAAGTAAAAATGGATTTGTAGAACACTAGAAATTTGCTGCTGTAGCCTAAGTAATCCGTTTGGTCTATTTCTGTACTAGAGAAATAAACTTCCTTTTCAAATTGAACTGTAAGTATAAGACACTAAAAGGGTGTATGAAAGCGTGCAGTGGGAGCGCAAAAATGTGCCTACTCTGATACCTAGAAGTGAAGGCACTTCAGAAAAAACTTGAGGGGCACCTGGGTGGCTCAGTTGGTTGAGCGGCCGACTTCGGCTCAGGTCATGATCTCATGGTTTGTGGGTTCAAGCCCAGCATGAGGCTCTGGGTTGACCACTTGCTCAGAACCTGGAGCCTGCTTCCGATTCTGTGTCTCCTCTCTCTGCCTCTCCCCTGCTCACGCTTTGTCTTACTCTGTTTCTCAAAAATAAATAAATGTAAAAAAGAAAATTTAAGAAAAAACTTGAAAGAGATGGTTGACTCTTTGGTGTAATGGGAAGAGAACTGGCCTAGAAGTTAGGAGACCTGGGTTGAATCCAGGTTCCAATTGTTTATAAGTACTTTTCCTCTGGTTTTACTTTGCTGTAAAACAATTCCTAAACTAAAAACAACATCCAGACAATACACTAATTCGAAGCCAGGGTCTGGCGAAGCCCAGTGACTAAGGGCAAACCCTAGTACATCTTAAATAGTGCCATATGATGCTAACTGGACTACTTGGCTCCACTATGCCTCTGGAGTAACAACACCGTCCACAACAGACATCGGGTATAGTCAGATCACTTGGTTTTGAAGTCCTCAAAAGCAATACTGTAGAACCAACTTTTAACCAACCCAATCACAAATTAGTTTCTGCAATTAGGGCCGTGCAGCCCCATTTCCAAGTGATTTGTCCGGTGTTGGCAGTGTCGCAGAGGCTGACGATGTCTCGCAGGACTAAATCTACGTGGCATTCTTGCAGGCCTCGGCCGTTCTTCGAACAGATAGCTACACCCAGCACAGCAGGACCTGTTTTTTTTCTTTTCGCGTATGCCGGGTCACCGCATCCTCAACCTGTACGCCACCCTTCAGTACGGGTCCCCCCAACCTCACAAGCACGCGCCACCTACACGCTCCTCACACCAGCCTGCCAACCCTCCCGGAAGTGTCGTGGAGGGGAGCGCGCCGAAGTGGGCGGGGCGAGGCGTCGCTCCCGGAAGCGTCCGCGGGCCGCCCGGGAGGGGCTGTGGCTGCCACGTTGAAGCGGAACGTGGAGGTGGCTTTGGGGCGGGAGGAGGGGCGGCGGCGAATGCTGGGAGAGTCCGACGGGCGTCGCGCTAACGCAGGAACCGGTCGCCGAGGGTCCCCACAAGGTGTGTCTGCCTATTCCTCCCTGTCTTCTTCGCCGGCCCTCGGGCCTTGAGGTGGAACACAGGCGAAAGCTACGACCGTGGCATCGGCCTCCGCTGGTCCCCGTCAGCCTGCGGCCCGGTCTGTGGTGGCGGCGCGTCCGTGATCTTCGTTTCGGGCCCGTCTGGATAACGCCTGGCGTCACGGCTGCTTCGGGGATCGCGCCGATCCACATCCGCCAACGTTTCCACTGCTGAGCAGGAGCTCCCCTGAGGCTTGCGACAGGGTGTCGTGCCAGGTCCGGTAACGGGGGTCTGAGGTCAGAGGACACTCACAGCCTTGTGCACAAAGAGGTGCGGGCCCCAAGGGCGAGGGAAGGAAGCAAACCTCAGGATCACTTTGGTTCATTTTAGTTTGGTTATGATTTTTTTGTTTGTATTTGAACTGTTGCCAGATTTAAAGGTTCATAGGTTTTTAACTGGAAGCTACTGTCATTGAACCAGGATTGGATTATTTTAAGGATAGTTACCAGTTGCCGTCTATTCCTCGAAGGAAATGTCAAAAAGTGTTGTATGTCTTTGCTAATAAGTTATTATGATGAGAGGTCAAGTTACAGGGCAGGTGAAAAATAAATAAAAATATTGCGTGGGCTTGTGGGCATTATGAACTTTTATGTGAGCATAAGCAACTAATTTTATTTCGTCTTTCTGAAGTTGCAGTGATGGTCTGTGATAAATCCTTTCTCCAAAACTGCTTTCTAACTACAGAAAACTGAAATGTGATTGTGTTTGTCGCTAATTGTAACTGTATTCAATCAATAATCAGAGCCTTGCTCTTCTATCATACCGTCCTACGTTTTCTGTACATACTGATTGTTCTGGGATTGGCTGAAGTTTACTCATCGTTTTTTAGTGGTTCTTCTGTGCTCTCTCTCTTGATTAAATAGACCTGGGGAAGGTTTGTAGACTCTAAGAACTTTTGGATAACCTGAAGTGTTTTTGTAGTTGTGAATTAATGTTACACACATCCAAGGTTGTTTGGGAAATGTGACATTGGAATGGATTAAGAATTATATTGCCTAATTTTAGATACATAGGTTCTTTTTGAAACTAATAACGTAAGAAAAGAAAGAAATTTGTAACTGTAAAGAGCAGTGATTCTTAATTTTTTGGAATTACAGTCCCTTTTGAGGACCTGAGGAAAGCATTGGATCACCTTCCTAGAAAAATGCACTGCACAGGGGCTTATGGATGGCTCAGTTGGTTGAGCGTCTGACTGTCTCAGCAGGTCTTGATCTCAGGGTGGAGTTCTAGCCCTGTGTGGGGGTACTTAAAGAAGCCTACTTAAAGAAAAAAAATACACACAATTTTGTATGTAATTTCGTGAAGTTTAGAAATTCTTGTCAAGTGGTATTATTCAATTGATTTTTAGTGTTTTTAGAAATATTCTTTAAAAAAAATTTTTTTAATGTTTTATTTATTTTTGAGAGAGAGAGAGAGATAGACAGACCGACAGACAGAGGACAAGCCGGAGAGGGGCAGGGAGAGAGAGAGGGAGACACAGAATCTGAAACAGGCTCCAGGCTCTGAGCTGTCAGCACAGACCCCGATGCGGCGCTCGAACCCACACACGGTTAAGATCATGACCTGAGCTGAAGTCAGTCACTTAACCGACTGGATCACCCAGGCGCCCCAGAAATGTTGTCATTCCTAGGTTAATTTTAGTTCAAAATGTTTTATTTATTAGATTCTAGATAAGTATGGCACCATTTAGTTCAGTGCACAATTTGGCTCTTTTGGTTGAGTGAAATGAGCCTTAGAACATCGATAACAATAAATCCTCTAGAACAAATTTGTCCATCCATGGTGAGATATTTGCCCACACAAGATGGATTTTTAATAAGGCAGTCCCAACTAGAGATTGTATTCCTGGTTTGAGAGTCAGAATTTCCATTTCCATAAACTCTTCTACTTTTTACTTTCTGAAGAATGGGTCATCTCTGTATGGAGCATTGTAAGATTGGTATGTTTGAGAAAATAGTACTGTTGGAGTTTAGTATTGCTTTACAAAATTAGCAACTAGAAAATGAGCGGAAAGAAAAAAGCTTCCACTAAATTGCATGCATTTAACTACGTGCATGTTGTAGGGAGAAACTTGGACAAAAAAATAAGAGTTCTAGTCTGAAACATAAATTATTCTTCAGGTGTATTCTTTGGGATACGCATTTTAAGTTGTGACTTTTGCAGTAGCTGACATTTACAGGCATGCATTTACTATGAGCCAGGCACTGTTCTAAGGCCTCTGTGTAATGCCTTATTTAATTCTCACAACAACCCTTCTTGTACATACTTTTATTATACTTATTTTACCAAATGGGTAGCCAAGGCACACAACAGGTAAAGGTACATGCCTAAAGCCAGAGCCTAGGATATGATGGAGCTAGGATTTAAACTGAGGGTTTGGCTCTGGACTCCATACCCTAAACTGTTATGCCATAGATATTGTCTTATAGATGTCATATGTGAACAAGCCACTGTCCTCACACTTTTCTTTTTGTATTATAAGAATGATTTTGTTCTCTGTAAAATAGTCTTGAATGAAATAAGTCTGCATAGTGTGAATTCTTATCACATTTGATATTGAAAAAAAATTGCACAAAGCTTTTAAAGCAAGTCTTCACTCGGGGAAGTACACTTGGTTTAATCTAAGCCTTCTTCAGATTTTTAAGAAAATTAGTTACAACTAAATGATCATTTCTAAGAAAAGGAAATATGCAAGTTGTATTTTCATAGCAGTCTTAGTGTTTTAAGAATGATTGCAGTGGGTAGATTATGGTATTCTTATTTAATTAGATTCAGACCACATAAGGTAGTTCCAGGCCATTGTTGTAGTGATTGGGGGGGAAAAAAAGTAGCTGGTATTGAAGCCTTGTGTTCAGTACAAGTTAATAAGTGGAACTGCATCTAGTGGAACATTGAGTGCTAAGGACAAGAAGTAGACTTTTATAAATGTTTTGAATTTCCACTTAACCATTTTATGTGCTTATGAATTTGTCTCTTTCTCTTTCAGTAAATGTTACACATTAACTAAGTGTTCATGAATCAGGTATCCTCTGTTGTACCTTTGCTCTTAGACATACTGTAGTTCAGTTTAGTTTTTTTTTTTTTAATATACATGATTGTTTTGTTTTCACTTTTAGAAATTATTCTAAGACACTTTATAAAATCTTTTTTTAAAACAAACTTTTTTACCCTTTAAAAAAACGTCTTTTTACCCTAATAGTATTTTTCCCTATTAAAAAAAAAAAGTGTTTTTTTTTAATGTTTATTTATTTTTGAGAGAGAAAGAATGCGAGAGCAGAGGAAGGGCAAAGAGAGAGAGGGAAACACAGAATTCAAAGCAGCCAGCACAGAGCCCAACATGGGGCTCAAACTCATGGACCATGAGATCATGACCTGAGCCCAAGTCTGACCCTTAACTGTCTGAGCTACCCAGGTGCCCCTCCCTAGTTTTTAAATAAGAAAAGTTAAAGTTATTAAAGTTATTTTTTCTTTTAAACACTTAAGAATTTAAAAATTAAATGTTTTACCTGAAAGTAATCTTTCTAGCTCATCAGTCTTTTTGTATTTCCCTAATAAACATTTAAAATTGAACAAGGAAAACTTTGTATCTACTTTACCCTGTGCTAAGCAATTTTGAGTCCAGAAAGGGTAAAAGTTGTAATTTTTTATTGAAAAAAGACATTATTTGTCTAGTTAGTGAGACAAGATGCCATATAAAACAGTTGGTGAAAAGGCAGTGGAAAAAGATATAACAATAGGTACTAATAGAGTATTATAAAGTTTTAAGATAGAATAAGATACTTTATTATAATATGTTTAAAGTGGTATAAACAGTTAAGAGATTATTTAGATAATTGTGTATTGGATCATTAGGGTACTTATGAAGGAACTGGGTCTTGAACTTGTTATTAAAGACAGTTGGCTCAGAGGAAGAGGACATTTCATATATAGAAAATAGGCCTCTTTTTCACTTCTTAGAAAATTGAGATTTTGCCCTTTTTTTCAGAATAGTCTTAGGAAACTAGATGTATGGTTTTCTTGGTTAATCTCATGATAGTAATAATTTTAAAAAGTAGTTAGCATATTAAAACTCATGTTAACCTGTGTGCTGGGCACTGTGTTTGGCCTCGTATTTCAAATATATTATCTCATTTAAGTTTCACAACATCCCATGAAGCAGTCTCTTTTGTCCCTATTTTACAAGTGGGGCTCAGAGAGGTTAAACAGTGTGTCCAAAGTATCATAAGTAGCACAGCCAATAGTCAAATCCAGTGTTGACTCCAAAGGCTCTACTACTTTTAACCACGTGATGCAACCTCCTAATCCACTCTTGCCTAACGTAGCACAGTTTCTAAAATACGTTCCTTCTCTCAATGTCCTCCTGCATCCTAGTTGTTTTGTCAGTATTTCTTCTAAATGTTAGTATGCCTTCTATGATTAAAATCGAATACCTGAATTTGTTAAGGTAACAAGTAAGAGCTCGGACTCTGGAAGTAAACTTCTGAGTTCCAGTTTTGGCTGTGTCCCTTGCTAGCACGTACAAATTATTTAATCTTTCTGTGCCTTCATTTTTATCATCTGTAAAATACTCTTCATGTATAAACAATTTGAACATGTAAGACCCAGGGCATATCGTTAGTCTTAGGCCCTCGTAAGGAAACTACTGGAGGATGAACTTTATTCTCTAGAAATGAATGCGAAAGCTGGCAAAAGTACTCTTGGAGAGCAATGAATATATTTAACTGTAAACCCGAGACTAAAACAAAGGTGGGAATAAGGAAGAAAGAATAAAGTGTATATGTTCAATATCTGATAATGTAGGAATTCATTATAAAACTAAAAAATTAAGAGAAGTGGGAAGTAAGAAAAAAATTGGAGATAGAATAAGTTAATGGGTTGCCTCATCTGTAATAGCTGGGAGTCAAAGGACGTTATTTAAAGCTGACAAGTCAGTTAGTGGAGGTATAAGCATATTTAACAGTACAAAGGTAAACACCGAGAAAGATAATACTGTTGACTGTAATAACTGTGGAGTACAAGAGGGGCAGTAAGATTATGAAAACTGATTTCATTAGTGCTCACAGTAATTACGGTGTAAAGAAATAGAGGATTAATGGTACTAAATAATACTGGGTTTTTTTTTATGCTTATATATTTCTGAGAGAGACAGGACAGAGAGCAAATGGGGACGGGCAGAGAGAGAGGGAGTCACAGAATCTGAAGCAGGCTCCAGGCTCTGAGCTGTCAACACAGGGCCCAATGCAGGGCTCTAACTCACAAACCACGAGATCATGACCTGAGCTGAAGTCGACACTTACCTGACTGAGCAACCCAGATGCCACTAAATAATATTGTTTTAAATTATTAAGATAGAACCAGAAGTACTTATGAGAACAAAAATACAAGTCATCCTAATTATCAGAAAATTTATAAATACACAAATATGGACAACAGGGAAAGTACATTTCTAAATTATAAAACCAAACATAGCAAAATAATATAGAACTAAGCAATCATACCTGTCAAATCAGGAAGAAAAAACTTATATCAGTAAATTTTATATGGCCTTATTAGCTAATCTATTGAAAAATGTTCAAATTGGATCACTAAGCAAAATCTGAAATTTTTTTTTTTTTCTGTATTGAAGACAGCCAGTGAAAACAAAGGGGCTCAAAATTGAAAAGGGCAGAGGCACCTAGAAGACTCGGTTGAGCATCTGACTCTTGATTTGGGCTCAGGTCATGATTCTAGGGTCATGGGGGATCAAGCCCTGTGTGGGGCTCCATGCTTATCTTGGGATATTCCCGCATGCGCGCGCGCTCTCTCTCTCTCTCTCTCTCTCCCCCTCCCTCCCTCTCTCCTCCTCCTCTCCCTCTTCTCCACTCCACCCCCCGCCCCTCTCCTCACTCCCACACAAGCTCTCTTTATTTATTTATTTAAAAAATTTTTTTTAATGTTTATTCATTTTTGAGAGAGAGAGAGAGACAGAGTGTGAGCAGGGAAGGGCAGAGAGAGAGGGGGACACAGAATCTGAAGAAGGCTCCAGGCCCTGAGCTGTCAGCACAGAGCCCGACACAGGGCTCAAACTCACAGACAGCGAGATCATGACCTGAGCCGAAGTCGGGTGCTTAACCGATTGAGCCACCCAGGTGCCCCTCTTTATTTATTTAGTTTTGAGAAACAGTGTGAAACGTGAGCAGGAGAGGGGCAGAGAGAGAGAGAGGGAGAGAGAGAATCCCGAGGAGGTTCCGCACTGTCAGCACAGAGCCCATTGCTGGGCTCAGTCCCACAAAGTGCGAGATCATGATCTGAGTTGAAATCAAGAGCCGAATGCTTGACTGACTGAGCCACCCAGGTACCCCTGATATGGGTCTTAATATGAGATAAAGTGGAATTCAGACCCAAAGCCTTATTTAAAATGAAGAGCAATACTATACAAAGCTATAAATGTGTATTTGACAATGAACATTTAATATTATGAACACCTGTCAACCAAATAACTATGTGTTAAGTAACAAAGCAACTTTCGGGAGATAACAGGAAAAATAAGCACAAATACATTAGTAGTAGTGACCTTTAATTCACTGTTCTTGGTCCGGGACAGATCAAATGGAAAAACAGTAAGGCTGTAGACAACCTAAACAATTAAGTCAATAGAGTAGATTCGATTAATATATATTGATCTTGATCCTGAAAACAGAGTACCTGTTCTTTTTAGATCTCATGAAACATTTACAAAACCTTCTATATAGGCCCCAAAGAAAACTTCAATAAATTTTAGAAAGGAGAGATACTATAAAAAACAATCACAATACAGTAAAAGACCCTTCCACTTGCATATTAAATTCAGTCAACTCTTGGATCAATGGAGACTACAAATGGAAATCACAAAATATGTAGATGACCATAGTGATGAAAATACAAGAAATACATGTAATCTAGCTAAAGCATTACTCAGAGAAAATTCAAAGCCTTAAATACTTACAAAAAATAAGTAACAAAAATGAGTGGGTTAAGCATTTAACTTAGAAAGTTAGGAAAAGATCTAAGTAAATGAAAAGAGAGTGGAAGGAAGGAATTAATACAAATAAAAGAAATTGATGAATTAGAAAACAAAAAGGACTACTAAACTACTAAATTGGCTGTTTGAAAATAAACAAGTCACTAGCTAAGCTGATCAATTACTAAGAGGAGGGTAGGGGGAAGCAAAACACAAATATATGTAATAAAGACTAGTAAACAAATAGCATAAATTAAAAGAATCGTGAGTCTGTGTTGTTCAAGTCTGAAATAATGAGAAAATCCGTAAAGAAAAAAAATTAAAGGATTATCATAGGAAAATATAATTTACAAAAATGACTTTGTATAAAGGAAATTCAAATAGATCAATTTCCATAAAAGACCTTCAAAAGTACCCAGCCCACATGTTTCATGAGAGAATTCTGCTAAATCTTTGAAGAACCAATAATTCCAATGCTGTTATTGAAGTTGTTTTAGAGCATAGAAAAAGAAGGAAAACTTTTTTTTATGACTCAAGTGTTATGACATTGGTATCAAAACGTGACAAGATTGCACAAAAGAAGAATAGACTCAGTCTCACAACTCTAGAAGCAAAATTCTGTTAAACAAATGGAATCTAGCAACACGTTAGTAGAAATACATCATGAGAAGTTTATTCAAGGTACAAAAAGATGGTCCATATTAAGAAATCTGTTAGTATAATTTGTTTCAGTGATAGACCTAAGAAGAAGAATCTGTTCATTCTGATTACCTAATAAAAACGTTTGACAGAATTTAATACCTGGTCTTTATAAACAGCATTGAATAAAACAGTAATCAATGGCTAATTTCCTTACATTATATATATTTATATCTATATGTGCATATGTATGTGTATTTCAAATCCTAAAGTCATGCTCCATGGTGATATAGTAGGCTTTTCCACTAAAGAAAGGAACAAGAAATCCCACTGTTATTGCTACTGTTTAATATGGTAGTACAAATACTATTAGCCTTTGTATAACAATAACAAGACAGTCTATATAATAGGGGTGGATTAGGGGTGAGCCACATTTACAAACAAACCAAAACATAAAATACTTGGGAATAAACAAACCCAATATGTCAAAAAGCTTAAAATAATACTGAAAGATAAAAAAAGAAGACTTAAAAGGCAACATGTTCTTATTGGGAAGATTCTGCATTATGTCAGTTTCTCCATAAATTTATTATTTTTTTTAATTTTTTTAAATGTTTATATTTGAGAGAGAGAGAGAGAGAGAGATCATGAGTGGGGAAGG
The DNA here is from genome assembly GCF_023721935.1 of Panthera uncia. Classification (NCBI taxonomy): domain Eukaryota; kingdom Metazoa; phylum Chordata; class Mammalia; order Carnivora; family Felidae; genus Panthera; species Panthera uncia. Next base: position 66,482,366 of record NC_064811.1, on the reverse strand, counting down.
GGCACAGAGAAAAGGAGACACAGAATCCAAAGTAGGCTCCAGGCTTTGAGCTGTCAGCACAGAGCCCAATGTGGGCCTTGAACTCACGAACCACAAGGGCAGGACCTGAATTGAAGTCAGATGCTTAACGGACTGAGCTACCCAGGCGCCCCTGACCATAAGTTTATTAATTTGATGCAGATTCAGGAAACATATTAACATTCTCTTTTTTTCTGGAATTAGACAAGAACTATTCTGAAGTTTATGTAGTAAAATAAACAGTAATAATAGCAAAAAAAAAAAAAATAGGGTGGGAGAAAAGCAATGGATAGAGGTTATTGGAATCATACTTCTATAAAGCCTTAGTATTTAAAACAGTGGAGTGCTAGCATGTAAATAAACAGCAGATGGACATAAGGAATGGAAATCCAGAAATAAACCTAAATATATACAGGAATATAAATCCTAATCTACATCATAATACCTATAGGAATATAAGCCTAAATATAGGAACTTAGTACATGATAAAAGTGATTATCTTAAAATTAGTAGGAAAAAGATAGACTTTTCAATAGTTTTGTTGTAATAAAAAAATAAACTATGAACATACATCGTATACCAGGACCTGAGTCAAAATTTAAAAGAAAAGCCACAAATGAATTTGCCTAGAAGAAAAATATGGGTGAATTTCTTTATAACCTTGGCATGCAAAAGGCCTTTGTAGTTAATCAAAATTCAGAAACCATTTTTTAAAAAATGATAAATGTGACTACTAATTCATGGTACCTCCATACAATGGAATATTTTTCCATGATAAAAAGAAATGAATTATCAAGTCACAAAAAGACAGGGAAGAATTTTAAATGCCTCTTGCTAAGTGAAAGAAGCCAATCTCAAAAGGCTACATACTATCTAATTATAACTAAATGACATTCTAGAAAAGGCAAAAGTATGAGGAGAAGGAAAGAGATCAGTGGTTGGCAGGAAGGAGGAGGAGGGATGGGGAGAGGAGGGGGATAAAGAGGTGGAACACAGAATTTTTAGGGCAGGAAAACTTCTGAATGATACTATAACTGTGGGTAGGTGGATATGTGTCATTATTCATTTGTCAAAACCCAAAGAGTATACCCTAAAGTAAACCGTGGACTTTGCTTGATAGTAATACACCAACATAGGTTGGTTGTAACAAATACACTACTGTGGTACAGGACAGTTTTATGGTGGGAAAGGCTGGTGTGGGGGTGAGGGGAGGGGGATGGGGGAGAAGGTAGAGAGGTATGTGAGAACTCTATACTTTTCACTCAGTTTTTCTGTGAACCTGAAACAGCTCTGATAAATCTATTTTTTTAAAAGTCAAAATCTTGGGGCGCCTGGGTGGCTCAGTTGGTTAAGTGTACAGCTCGATTTCGGCTCAGATCATGATCTCACAGTTCATGGGATCAAGGTCCGAGGGATTCTCTCTATCTCCCTCTCTCTCTGCCCTGCCCTTCCCCTGCTCATGCGCGCGCTCTCTCTCTCTCTCCCACTCAAAATAAATAAACGTTAAGAAAAAGAATCAAAATCTTGTGAAAGGTAAGAAAAAAAAATCGTAACCAAAGTAAAAAAATAAAGTCTGACAGACAACTCAGTAGAAAAATAGGCAAGAAGTATAGACAAGGATAGACAGAAAAGGTGTATTATGGATGGCCCATAACCTTATAAAAAGATGCTCAACATTATGGTATCAGAAATGCAAATTGTAACTACTTAAGAGTAAACATTGTTCATCTATCATTGGTAAAAATCTAAAAGTGTTCCTCTTGTAAGGTGGTAGAGGGTGTGAAACAGTATAGTGATTATGGAGAGCAACTTGACAATAACCATCAATGTTACAATTGCATTTATCTTTCTTTTTAAGGTTTTAAATCTTATTTTTGAGAGGGAGAGAAAGTGAGCATGAGTGGGGAAGGGGCAGAGAGAGAAGGAGGGAATCCCAAGCAGGTGCAGAGCCCACTGTGGGGCTCGAACTCACAAACCCATGAACTGCGAGATCATTACCTGAGCCACAATCCAGAGTCTGCCGGTTAACTGGCTGAACCATCCAGGTGCCCCAGAATTGCGTTATCTTTAACCCAGCAGTTTTGCTTCTGGAAATTTATAGCTATCCTGGCCCATGAATGGAATAACATGTCCATATGGCTATTTATTTCAGCATTGTTTGTAAAAATAGCAAAAGATTAAAAACAACTCCAGTGTTCACCAGTAGTGGACGAAGTAAGTAAATTATGGTACATCTTACAGTGGAATACTGTGCCATGTAATATATTTATGTACAATAACAAAAATTTTTTTTAAAACTACAGCACAGTATTTTTCTACCAAAGTGACTTTAACAGAAAATAAATAAACTAGTGGTATATGGAACCGTAGCTTGGAGTGACCGGCTATTTAAAATTTCTGCTAAATTTATCTTTAAAATCTGTGATGTTACTACATTCTTCTCTGAAATTACCCTGTTTTAATTTAAAATTAATTTCTAAAACTGCTCTTGCAATTTAGTAGTCCTGCTTTCAGAAGATGTACCTTGTTTATTGCGTGCCTTCTCTGGCCCCTGATGTACCGCCACCCGTCCTTATCTGAGAAGTATATTGTGTAGCAAAGTTAGTCCCTCACTCTGTATTGTTTTCTTTTTTTTTTTTCAGACTGATTTTTCAGTTGAAGGACTGTAATTTGTAAACAATTCGAAAAGCCCTGTATTTGTCTCAATATAATTTAACAAGTTTTTCTTCTTTCTACTATTGAACATTCCTGACAAATGATAACGAAACCAGTTTGATTTATTGGCATTTGAACATTCTAATGATGTAGTCATTAGTTAAGTGTATTTCTATGTAAAAAAAGTCTATGTTTTTTTTTTTTAATTTTTTTTTTTAATGTTTATTTACTTTTGAGACAGAGAGAGACAGAGCATGAACGGGGGAGGGTCAGAGAGAGAGAGAGAGGGAGACACAGAATCTGAAACAGGCTCCAGGCTCTGAGCTGTCAGCACAGAGCCCAACGCGGGGCTCGAACTCACGAGCCGTGAGATCATGACCTGTGCCGAAGTCGGACACTTAACCGACTGAGCCACCCAGGCGCCCTTCTATGTTTTGACATGTTCAGTTTATTTCTATATAAAATATTCTCTTTAGCAGGATGAAGTTAAAGGAAGTAGACCGTACAGCCATGCAGGCCTGGAGCCCTGCCCAGAATCATCCCATTTACCTAGCTACAGGTAAGTTCAACAGAGAGAACATAGTAGGAGTCACTTATTTCTTCTTTTCCACATTTGGCCTATCCGTGCCTGTTCTTTTGAGATTCATATTAAGCTTCATCTCCTCTAGAAAGCCTCTCCTTCCCTAGCAGGATACCTCCATCCTCCTTGTGAACTGCGTTCAGTGACCTTCCTCTGTTTCCTTAGCACCTTGTTCATTATAGCATTAATCATGATATGTTACATTTATAGTGTGTTCCCCACTTCATAAGAGTTCTTTCATCATTATTCCTCCAGTGTTAAGCACGATAGATAACATGTTAAAAAAAAAAGCTAAGTATTGATTTGAATGAATGAAGAACAATTTTGATGCTAGCATTTTTATATGAAGAGTTACATCATTTGTAGCTATAAGCGGACATTGTAAATAATAAACATCTACATGTTTAAAAAATTATCTTCGCTACCCACTCTTAGAAGCATTATCTCTAAGCCTTGTGTCAGAATCTCATTGCTGTAGTAATTTAAGCATCTGTTCAATGGCACATATCCTGAGATTTTAGTCACTAATGCAGCATTCATGAATGAGATAATTGAAAAACATGCATTTAATTTCTGTTTTGTATGGTTTTCTCCAAGTCTTTTATTTTTGCATGTGTACTCACCATAAATGTATTTTCTATAGGAACATCTGCTCAGCAGTTGGATGCCACATTTAGTACCAATGCTTCCCTTGAGATATTTGAATTAGACCTTTCTGACCCATCCTTGGATATGAAATCTTGTGCCACTTTCTCTTCTTCTCACAGGTATGAGGTTGATTAATCTTAAATTCACATTATTTATGGTTGTGATTATTATGTTGTGGTTGATGCCTAATTTATCTATAAATAGGGTATTATTAGAAACTGCAAGGAATACCATCAATTACATGAAATATTTTGAGAAAAAGTATATGAGTGGATTTCTATTTTTTTTTTTTAATATAATTTATTCTAAAATGGGCTAACATAGAGTGTATAAAGTGTGCTCTTGGTTTTTGGGGTAGATTCCCGTGGTTCATTTCTTACACACAACACCCAGTGCTCATCTCAACAAGTGCCCTCAATGTGCATCACCCATTTTCCCCTCTCCCCCACCCCCATATCCACCCTCAGTTTGTTCTCTGTATTTATGAGTCTTTTATGGCTTGCCTGCCTCCCTCCCTATATGAGTGAATTTCTGTGGAAGTAAAAGACTTTTTTATTGCTGATTGATGTGTGGGATAGGAGGGAAAGGCTCTTTTCCAGTAGTTTTTTTCCTCATGATACAGTAGACATACTTTCTTTTACCTTCTTTATCTCACCTGTTTACAAAAAAAGGATAAGTATGGTCAAAAAAAGGAGTGGTTGGATAATATTAAAATGTTGTTAAGATAATAATAAGATGTTAATAGGATTATCTCTGAATGGTAGGTTATTTTTATTTTTTCCTTGTACTTATCTATATTTAAAAACATTTCACAGAGATTTTTATTGACATGATTTTTGATACAGTGTTATTTGGATCGCCTTTCCAAGTACTTAACACCCTATTGTAATGCAGAAAAAGAACCCTTTCATCTGAGTAGTAAAATATGCTTTATTGTCTCAGTAGTTTGGCAGATTTTGGTGAAGAGATTGTACCCTAGCTAACATAGCTTCACATAGCTCAAATCATGAAGTCTCAATGGACCTCTCATCTTCAGAGCCCTCCCCTGTGATGGGAGCTTCAGATGCATTTTGTCTATCAGGTTTTCTACTCACCACCATTTGTTTCATTATATACCTCATGCCACCTTCATATTTCATCTCCTTTCAAACTATAATCTTTTATTGTCCACCACTGGGGGCACTTGTCATAATAGACATAATTTTGATGTCATTTTTCCACTGTCATAATACATGACTTTTCTTAGAAAATTTCAGGGCGCCTGGGTAACTCAGTTGGTTAAGTGTCTGACTCTTGATTTCGACTCAGGTCAGACCTAACAGGTCGTGCGATTGAGCCCCATGTCAGGCTCTGCACTGACAGCATAGAGCCTGCTTGGAATTCTCTCTCTCCTCTCTCTCTGCCCCTTCCCTGCTTGTACTCTCTCTATCTCTCTCTCTAAATAAATAAGTAAACTAAAAAATTCACACACACACACACACACACACACACACACACACATATGTAAAGAAAATTCCATATAACTCCTTTAACACCTTTACTATTTAACAGACCACTTGTCAGTGAGTACTTCTGTAATCAAACAATATCAAGGGAAATGGTTATTAGCTCTATTTTACAGGTGAACTAAAAGCAGCTTAGGAGGATTAAGTAACTCACCCAGGGTCTCACAGTTTCTAAATGGTAAAACCATTCTTAAGCCCATATATTTTGACACACAAATCAGGTATACTTTGTGATAACTATATTACCTCTACCAAAAAATTTTTACTCTTTAAGATTATAAAATCAAATATGCACATATGAATACAAATAAAAACTAAAATGCTATTTCACCAAGTCATGCACAGTTACCAGGAATAGAGGAAAAGCAGTGTTTTTAGATTATTTATGAAAACATAGGAATTAAATATGTAATTTCAAATTCTTTTCTATAGTTATTTGACTTAAAAAATGAGTCATTTACTCATTTTCTCTTAAAGGTACCACAACTTGATTTGGGGGCCTTATAATATGGATTCCAAAGGAAATGTCTCTGGAGTTCTGATTGCAGGTGGTGAAAATGGAAATATTATTCTTTATGATCCTTCTAAAATTATAGCTGGAGACAAGGAAGTTGTGATTGCCCAAAATGACAAGCATACCGGCCCAGTAAGAGCCTTGGATGTGAATATTTTCCAGGTTAGACTTTTGACATTTATTCATAATTCTTGAGATATGTGCTGCTTATTTGAAATAAGAATATGAGGGGTGCCTGTGTGGCTCAGTCGGTTAAGCGTCCGACTTCACCTCAGGTCATGATCTTATGGTTCGTGAGTTTGAGCCCTGTGTTGGGCTCTGTGCTGACAGCTCAGAGCCTGGAGCCTGCTTCAGATTCTGTGTCTCCCTCTCTCTCTGCCCCTCCCCTGCTCACACTCTGTCTCTCTCTGTCTCTCTCAAAAATAAATAAACATTAAAAAATATATATATAAATCTACTATGCCTCAGTCTTGGAATTGAAAGCTAAAAATGTGTGCCTGTGCAGGTTGATGAGTGAGTGTATTTTTTTGAAGAATGGAGGGTTCAGAGTTGGGATCAGGGTAAATGATAATAATTCTATGGAGGGGATAAGGCTGATGGGTTTAATTCTACAAATCTGGAGCTGTAATGCCATCTGAGGATATTTTTTATTAAACATTAGGAGCTCCAGAGGTTGGAAACAATGACTTTTAAAAGTTTGTGCTAGTTCAGCATTAGGCTAGTGCTGTGGTGTCTGGTTAATCCTCTGTTTTATTAATTGAAAAACTTTGTATTCATGACAGCGATTACTGCTCTATCAAATAATCTATCAAATATCAAATAAAAACAAATACAGTGCCAATCTAATGGGTAGACAAGAGTTAGTCTCTTGCCATCATAAGCATTACTGAATATTAACTATATAGATGTATTGGTTAGTAAAGATCTTGAATTAATAAGATAGTAGAGCATAACAACCAAAACATAAATGTTATCTTAAGAAAGTTTAAAATGGGGCCACTGGGGTGGCTCAGTGGGGTGAGCTTCTGATTCTTGATTTCAGCTCAGGTCATGATCCCAGGGTCGTGGGGTTGAGCCCTGAGTTGGGCTCCACACTGCGTGTGGAGCCTGCTTAAGATTCACTTTTTCTCTCTTTCTTTCTCTCTCTCTCTCCCCCTCTCTCTGCCCCTCTCCTCAGCTCATGCTCGCTCTCAAATAAAAAGTTTAAAATAGTTATTTTTCTTGTATTATAAATAGGTACTTAGGATACAGAAATACAGAAACCCAAACTTCATTTCTATAGTTTATGGTACCTACTCTTTAGGTTAGATAGCTAGTTCTTTTGCTAATGAAACAACTGCTGATTATTGGTTAGTGTGTTGTATTATAGGTGACTACAACCATAGAATTCCTCTATTTCCATAGTTACATGATGGTCGATCAGGGAAGAATTTATAATAAGAATGAATAATAAGGGATGAAAGTCAATATATGAAACTCATTATCTTTCTATACTTCCTATCACAGTTTTAGGGTATTGTTGATCCTTAAGGTATGCAACAGAGATAACCTAGAAATACTGCCACCCAGAACAAGATTGAGTGTAAATGAACTAGCAGTACATGAGGATTTAAGACAAGAGACACGAGATTTTTGTAGCCCTGTATTGGTCCGGCTCCAGGAGCTGGCTTTGAGGTATCTGTAGATAGATGCTGTTATTTTAGGATTCAGTTATTGGTCTGAAAGCAATAATTGGTTTTGTCTGTTTTTGCCTTTTACAATCAGATGCCCTTCTAGGGATGCAGAAATGATAATCCCCATATGGTTGCATGATTGTTTAAGAATTTATCCATATAATTATTTTTTTAATGTCTTATCATGTCAGTAGACATGTTATCTTGTGAATGAAGTAGAATTTTATAATACACGTCTCTAAAACATTATTGCAGTTTCATGGAGTGCCTCGGTGGCTTAGTCAGTTAGGCATCTGACTTCAGCTTAGTTCATGATCTCTCAGTTCGTGAGTTCAAGCCCGCATCAGGCTCTGTGCTGATAGCTCGTACCCTAGAGCCTGCTTCAGATTCTGTGTCTCTCTCTCTCTACCCTTTTCCTGCTTGTGCTCCATCTCTCTGTCTCTCAAAAATAAATACACGTTAAAAAAAATTTTTTTTAATTAAAAACAAAAATAAAACACTATCACAGTTTCAGATCATTATGCATAGTATTTAGGAATTCTTGAGTTCTGCTTTTTTTAATTAAACAGAAAAGTCGTGTGCCCTAAAACTCCTAGATCTTTCCATCTCTGAACAGTTAATTCTGAGTTCTCTTAATTATTCTTAAATGCTGTTTAGTTATTAATTATTTCTTACTGCAGACTAATCTGGTAGCCTCTGGTGCTAATGAATCTGAAATCTACATTTGGGATCTCAACAATTTTGCAACTCCAATGACACCAGGAGCGAAAACACAGGTATTGTGTTGATTTTAATGTAATCAAAATAACCAAAGTCAGTTCTTCAACACTTATTTCATTTTTTTCCACACAAAATATATTTGTTTAAAATCAGTGTTGTTATTGATTTTCCTTAGGTATTGTAAAGTACAGTATTAGTAAATGTGTTTCTTCAAGGTATCAGTGACTCCTCAACAGCAAATATTTATTCAGTGCCTAACACAAGATATTGTTTGATGTACTGGACATATAGTAGTGAATAAAATAGACAAGTCTCTGGTAGTTTTTTCAGATATAATATTATATATAGTATAGTATTTTGCATTGTGTAGTATTTTGACAATATCCAACCACAGAATAAAAGTCATAGACTAGAAAGGAAATGAAATCTTTAAAAAAACAACTCCATCCCTTTCCTATGTATTTCTAATAAGAGAGAACAATCCTCCACTTGCCTCCTTGAAGTTTATCTTATAATGGACCCCAACATTTTGGCAATCTTAGAGGTAGCGTAATGGTAGCATAATATCTACCATTTATAAAGATATTCTTCTAGTGGTCTAGGCTGTAACTTTTGTTCTCCCTAGTTGTCTGTCATACTGATCACCGTCTACTTTGTAGTTCATTATCTACCTTGTGGCAGTTGCAAAGTAAAGAAAAAGTGCTTGATTTATAGCAGGAGCTTAATAAATGCCTGGTGAATGAGACAGTATTAAACAAGGTAATATACTTGAAGTGGCATATATCTGAGCTTTAAGATGTATTGTATATATTGAGAACTTATGAATATAAAAAATTTGTGGAATGAATAGGTCAGATTTAAATTAATCCCTTCTTAAAAAGAAGGATCAGATTTTATAGTTAAATTTGACCGTAATTGGGAAATAGTTTTTAGTAGTTTATTCCTTTTAGCCTCCAGAAGATATCAGCTGCATTGCATGGAACAGACAAGTCCAGCATATTTTAGCGTCAGCCAGTCCCAGTGGCCGGGCCACTGTATGGGATCTTAGAAAAAATGAACCTATCATCAAAGTCAGTGACCATAGTAACAGGGTAAGTATATGATTGATTTATAACAAACATGTTATGGTTCTGCTGTAGGTATTTCTATATTGTTTGTCCGTGTTGACAGCAAATCAGATTTTTATAAAGGCAAATCCTGTCTTTTCATGGACCAATCATGTTGGAATGAGAAGATTTTTCCTTGGGGAAAATAATAAAGTTTCCAATAAACCATGTTGGATATTATTAATAATGAAGGGAGAGATTGTTAATTAAATAGCTTCTTCCCTGATATACTGATTGTTTTTATTTTATTAGCTGTTTCAAAGTATTATAGTAATATTTTATCTTTAGCTTTCTCTAGAACACACAAATTTTTCCTGCTAGTAATTGTGTGACTATGAACTTGTAGTTGCCAAACTCCTGGCTTCATCTCCTCTCATTAAGTACTGCTAAAGTGAGCTAATATTCTCCTACTTGCCCAGTAGATGTAGCTGTATAACACATTAAATTTTTGACCTTACAGATTCCTTAATACTGTGTGACAGTGTGCTATAAAATAATTTAGACATAATTTAGGGCCTTATTTTGTTTGTTTTTAATTACATTATTTAGTTTGACATTTTTAGAAATAAGTTTGCCTAAATCCGAGAATGTATATATAATTTAACTATAACAGCAAAAAACTATTTAGAAGAATATTTCATCAGGGTATTGTTTTCCAATGAATTAGGAATTTAAAACAAGTTTCAGTTGAATAAAGCATTTCAATAAGCATTTCAGTCATCTTCTGGAATATTTAGTGGGACCTAAACTTCCAGGTAATTCTCAATAGTAATGTTAACTTATTCTATGTGAAAATTTAAATGGTAGTTGTTGCTTTAGACATTTTGTCTTGATTTTTCTGGCAAAATAGAGGAAAGGTGTGGATTTTTTTGTTATTATAATCTTTTATCTGTTTTCATTTTTCTGAAAGTATTAAATTTAAATTTATATAAAACTTTCCTCCTAGTTACAATTTTGACAGGTAAACTCATTTTTGGTACAGAATTATTCTGATCCAGAATGGTGATGTGTATTGAATAGCGAGATGAATTGAAAACATTCAACCTTTTACTTTAAAACTACTGTTTTAAGACTGTTTAATAAAATTTAATCCTTTTATTTAATCATTTAATCAAGAAGCATCATAGCTTGACATCTCCAAATGCAGGCTCTGAAGATAGCTGTCAGGGTTCAAAATTTAATAGTTTTAAGTTTAGGTTTTTTTTTTTTTTTAAATAAACTAAGCCTGAGCTGATGTTTTCTACTGTTTGTTTCAACAAAGGCATATTCCTCAAGCTCATTTTGGCTCTTCATAAAGTAATAGGATTGATACAGTGTGAGCCTTAACTATCTGCAGATGCATTGCTCTGGGTTGGCGTGGCATCCTGATGTTGCGACTCAGATGGTCCTTGCCTCTGAGGATGATAGATTACCAGTGGTCCAGATGTGGGATCTTCGCTTTGCTTCCTCTCCACTCCGTGTCTTGGAAAATCATGCCAGGTATCCTGCTGCTCGTCTAAGGAACTTGATTTATTTATTTGTAAAAACATATTTACTTCTTTGAATTATCAGATAATTATTTTTAAATTAAGGAATCTCCTTTGTCTCTATCCTGTAAAAGTTAAATGGTTTTTATTTGAAGCAGTAGTCATCTCATTTTCTGTTCCCAAAAATTCATATTATAACAGTACAAAAATGTGTAAAAGGATTTTCCACTGCTTATTTCATGTAATAATTAATAGATCAAATTTCCAGTATATCACAGCACTTTGGGACAACTCATGACATTATACAATTTGATCTTTATTAGGGTCATCATGCTTATGAAGAGTCTTCCATAACATTCAGTGACAAGCAACAATTGAAAAGTTTGTTTTATTTCTAAGTTTTTATTTTAGTTTAAAAGCATTATTGAGAAATTAGCTGGGTTGTTCTGCTTTCAATTTTAATAAATGTGCAGATTTTCTACATAGATGTGAGGGGTAAAGCGTGCAACCCTTGGTCTCGGGGTTATGGAGTTTGAGCCCCACCTTGGGTGTAGAGATTACTTTAAAGAAATAAAATCTTTACAAATTAATAAAAATTTAAAAAATCAAAAGATATGAGAAATTACTTATGTGAATTCTGGTAGCATTAAATTTAGTTGGTAATTTGGCACATTTCCTGTCATTGATATTCAGGTGTCCAGGGGTTTATACATATTTTTTTCATGGTTTTAAACAAGAAACAAATCTCTTTTAATGGTAGTATTTTCTAGGGCACCTGGGTGGCTCAGTCGGTCCGACTTTGGCTCTGGTCATGATCTCATGGTTCATTGAGTTCAAGCCCCATATTGGGCTCTGTGCTGACAGCTCGGAGCCTGGAGCCTGCTTCGGATTCTGTGTCTTCCTCTCTCTGCCCCTAGACAGTTCACACTGTGTCTCTCTCTGTCCCTCTAAAGTAAATAAACATTTTTTAAAAATTAAGTCTTTTTTTTTTTTATAATTTTTTTTAATGTTTGTTTATTTTTGAGAGAGAGAGAGAGAGACAGTGTGTGAGTGGGTGAGGAGCAAGAGAAGAAGACACAGAATCCGAAGCAGGCTCCAGGCTCTGAGCTGTCAGCACAGAACCCTACGCAGCGCTCAAACTCGTTAACCTTGAGATCATGACCTGAGCTGAAGTCGGACACTGAACCGACTGAGCCACCCAGGCGCCCCAGTCTTTTTGTTTTCTTAAACATGGTCTTTCAAAAAGCAAAAGTTTAAATTTGATTATGTCCAATTTATAAGTTTAAAAAATATTTGTGTTTTTTGTGACCTATCAAAAAACACTTTATCTAACTCAGTGACACAAAACGTTTCTCCTGTGGCTTCTCCTAGAAGATTTATAATATTAACTTTTTAAAAAAAAAATTTTTTTTAACGTTTATTTATTTTTGAGACAGAGAGAGACAGAGCATGAATGGGGGAGGGGCAGAGAGAGAGGGAGACACAGAATCCGAAGCAGGGTCCAGGCTCTGAGCTGTCAGCACAGAGCCTGATGTGGGGCTCGAACCCACAGACTGTGAGATCATGACCTGAGCTGAAGTCGGATGCCTAACCAACTGAGCCACCCAGGGGCCCTGAAACAAACAAACAAACAAACAAATAAATAAATAAATAAATAAAGCTAACTAGCTAGCTAGCTAGTTAGCTTGCTAGCTCTAATATTTTCTAAGTACTTTGGGGCTTTCTTTCCTATTTAGGGATATATATACTAAAGCTTTAAATCCCTTTTCTCCCACTGGGAGAAGTCTTAAAGTTTGTGACCTCTACTTTAGCTTTAGGAGAAGAGTGCAGTAAAAATGTAATCCTATTCAGATGTTATGCTTCAATCAGCTTTTTAGTAAAGAAAGGATGATTCTGAAAAGTCTTAATATTTTTCTGTTAGATAAGGTTTTATTCATTCATTTAACACATACTTCTTGAACATGTGCTCTGTACCAAGCACTGTACTGAGATTCAGTAATGTAACAGACAAAAATCTCTGCCCTCGGGGAACTTACATTATGGTGGGAGGACAACTAACATTTATATAACATGTAAAATGTACAAACACTATGAATGTTAGCTTGATTAATTCTCATAACAAACCTGTGGTATAGATCCTATTAACCCATTTTACAAATTGGAAATTGAGGCTCAGCAAGGTAAACTTGGCCTATGTCAAGTGCTTACTTCCGACCCAAACTTTCTGATCCCAGAATCCATGCTCTTAACACTTTATTGTACTGCCAGTTTTAGGAGTGATCATAATTTAGCAAGACAGAAAACCATACTGAGTGCTAGGAGCAAATCAACTCTCTAGTTTCTCAATTTTCTCCTTCTAGTATATGCAAGAGTTACATTATAGGATCTTTAAGGTCCCTTCCAGCTCTATAATTCTGTGATATTTTTGTCTTTAATACTTAGTAAGAACCTAAGTGATCTTTAAAATGTGATATTAAATATGTACAGATTTCTTTCAAAGTCATTCTTGACATGCCTTGAAATTCTTGACATGCATGATTAGATTCTAATGGGAGGATTGTTATAAAGTATATTATTGATACAATTGTGGAAATTTGAATAGACTATATATTTTTATTTAAAAAATTTTTTTTGATGTTTATTTTTGAGAGAAAGGGTAGACAGAGCATGAGTGGGGGAGAGGCAGAGAGAGAGGGAAACACAGAATCTGAAGCAAGCTCCAGACTCTGAACTGTCAGCACAGAGCCTGACGTGGGGCTCAAACCCATGAACCGCGAGATGATGACCTGAGCCGAAGTCGGACACTTAACCAACTGAGCCACCCAGGCGCCCCCAGACTATATATTTTTAAATGTTACATATAAATAATAAATATTTTCAGTATGTAATTGTATTATGGCTACACAGAAGAATGTTTATATCCTCAGAGATAAGTGTAGGGGTGACATGTCATAGTATCTGCAAATAACTCTCAAGTGGTCAGTGTATATATGGAGAGAGAGAGAGAGAGAAAGAGAGAGAGAAACACATTAAGTAAATGTGGCCAAATCAGTGAGTCAGGGTGAGGAATATAAGGCTGTACATCTTACTGTCCTTAAAATTTTTACAAAGATTTTAGCTTTTTCTTTTTAATTTTTTTTAACATTTATTTTTGAGAGACAAAGAGAGAGCATTAGCATGGGAGGGTCAGAGAGACAGACAGACAGACAGACAGACAGACAATCTGAAGCAGGCTTCAGGCTCTGAGCTGTCAGCACAGAGCCCAATGCGGGGCTCAAACTCACGAACCATGAGATCATGACTGGAGCCGAAGTCGGACTCTTTTTTTTTTTTTTTTTTAAATTTTTTTTTAACATTTATTTATTTTTGAGACAGAGAGAGACAGAGCATGAATGGGGGAAGGTCAGAGAGAGAGGGAGACACAGAATCCAAAACAGGCTCCAGGCTCTGAGCGGTCAGCACAGAGCCCAACGCGGGGCTCGAACTCACGGACCGTGAGATCATGACCTGAGCTGAAGTCGG